>NC_043012.1:42807674-42862674 GCF_006345805.1 Octopus sinensis
AACTGGCGTTATTCATTAGAGCCTGGGAAATGCGCCGAGGAGATAGCCCCTAGCGAGGTGATTGCAGCTGTGCCAACCGGCAGCAAGGGCCATGGAGACGGAGAACCCCCGGGTAAGGGTAGAAGAAGAGGAAGAAAGAAGATGACTGAAAGAGCTAAGGAAAAGCAGCAGGACCAAAGGGTGAAACACCAGGAATGGAAGTGGAACCGCAAAGGATGGAAACAAGCAGCGCACACTGGTGTGTAGGTTCTACCTGAGAGGTACCTGCTGGTATGGAAAGGAAGGTGCAGGCTGCCGCTTTGCACATCGGGGACCCTGCCGTAGAGACACGATGCAGATGGACAAGCCATCAACACAAGGAAAAGGGAAGGTCCACGCACCACCTGCCCCAAAGCGGAGGTACGCAGATGTTGTGCGTGCCACAAACCGCAAACATGATGTTGTTGAAAGGGCAGCTGCTGAGCAGCAATCTTTTTTGTGCATGGCACAAAAGATTGAACAGCAGCTGACCTGGCTTCATCAAACCCAAGCCCGCAGGTGGGACTACCCACTATATACAAGACTACCACAGCAAACAACCCAGGATGGACACCGCCGGCAACAACTACACCTCACCTCGATGCTCCTACTGAACATCAGAGGGCTGCAAACACTCAGTAACAGGACAAGATCCCGTTCTTGAGAGACTTTGTTGCATGCAATCAAGCCTTATGCATAGCACTTACAGAAACGCACCTGAAACCGGACATAAGATGTGGAGCTACACACATACCACAGTATGTTGTACTACGGACCGACAGAAAAGAAAGGAGTCATGGAGGAGTAGCTATGTACATCCGCGAGGACCTCACACCCAGGTCCTCTTGTCATACTCAAACTCGGTGTGTGACACACTAATTGTACATATAAGGCAACTTGATGTAGTTGTGTGTGCTACATATCGCCCTCCAGATGCCCCAAGCCATGTGGGCAAGTTTGAAGACTGCCTTATAAAAATAGAAGAAGTTCTAATCACATTAGAACAACACATAAGTGTACTTCTTATGGGAGACTTCAATCTACCCAATGTCAGATGGCCCGAGGGCCTTTCTCTCCCAGGAATGACAAGATGTGAACGACGACAGGCGAGGTCCATCCTGAACCTCATCAACACCCTGTACATGGAGCAAGTAATACTCCAGCCAACCAGGGCAGGTAACACACTGGATCTCTGCTTCACAAATAATATGGATCCCATCCATAATGTGAAAGTGACACCGACACTACTCTCGGATCACAACATGGTAGAGCTGACCATGTACGGGCCAAAAGAAAGCACGGACATGCAGCCTACAAGAAACCCTCAGAATCTTTCCAGCTTGAACTTCAATAAGGCAAACTGGAAACAAATTGAGAAAGAGATCCTCAAACAAAACTGGCCTGTATGTCTCTCCTCGCCGGACATCGACATGATACTTCAACAATTCATGTCTGTAATGCAAGCCAAATGCTACAAATGTGTCCCAGAGAGAAAGGCCACTGTACACAAGAACAAAATCCCTAGAGAGAGGAAAATCTTAATGAGACGGCGGACAAAAATTTCAAATCGCCTAAACAAACAGATTGAAAGCAGTGAAAAGTCCCGCCTGAAAATAAAACTGTTGGAAATCGAAAAATGTCTGCAACTCTCCCATGAAAAAGAAAGAGCAGACAAAGAAGCCTGGGCTATAGACAACATAAAATCTAACCCCAGAGCTTTCTACAGGTATGCCAAAGAAACAGCTACGGTGCACTGTAGGATAGGGCCACTCCTTGAAGAGGATGGCACACTTACAGGAAAACCAATGAGGGTAAGTGAAATACTGAATGAGCAATTCAAGAGTGTTTTCACTCCACCCATCGGGCATTTCCAAATCACCAATCCAACTGACTTCTTTACCACTGCAGATATAAAATCAGAGGCGGCGACGATAAATTACATCGATATAAAGGAAGACGATGTAATAAAGGCCATAGATGAAATGAAAACAGAATCAGCTATTGGCCCCGATGGATTCCCGGCAATCCTCCTAAAAGTATATAAGAGAGTCCTAGCAAGACCACTGCAGATCCTCTTTCAGAGCTTCCTAGCAGCTGGCAAACTTCCAAAAAAACTGAAGGAAGGTAAAATATGCCCTATTCATAAAGGAGGTAGCAGAGCAGAGGCCAAGAACTACAGACCTGTCTCTCTCACCTCACACATCAGCAAGGTCATGGAACGAATAGTCAGAAGGAAACTAATCACCTTCCTTGAAGAAAATGACTTGCTGCCTGACACCCAACATGGTTTCCGACCAGGAAGAAGCTGTTTAACTCAGCTCCTACAACACTATGACTGGGTGCTGAAACAACTGCTCAACCACTCAAATGTGGAAGTCATATATCTCGACTTTGCAAAGGCCTTTGATAAAGTCGATCATGGAATGATATGTCACAAACTGCGTGATCTTGGCATAGTTGGAAAATTGGGAGAATGGCTTCTTGACTTTCTGAAGAATAGAAGTCAGGTGGTAGCAGCCAATGGGGCCACTTCCATTAACACACAAACAGTGAGCGGTGTTCCGCAGGGCACTGTTTTGGGACCACTACTGTTCATAATAGCCCTCTCAGACATGCCCTCAGACACGCAGAGAGCCACGATCACAAGTTATGCAGATGCTCCAAAAGTTTCACAGGCAATACAGAACCCTGAAGACACTAAGCACCTGCAATGTGAGCTGGACGAAATATACAAGTGGGCTGAAAAGAATAGCATGCAGTTCAATGCTGAAAAGTTTCAAGCTTTATACTATCAGCATGCAAAACTAAATGCAATACCCAATGAATACATTGGACCCGGAGAAATAGCAATCCCAGAGGCACAATCAGTGCGTGACCTGGGTATTTACATGAGCGATGACGCAACCTTTCGTGTTCATGTTGCTAAATTGGCAATGAAATGTAGACGACTGGCCGGATGGATTCTCAGAACCTTTAGAACAAGAGAACAAGAAACCATGATGGTCCTCTGGAGGACACTTGTCCTAAGCCACTTTGACTATTGCTCTCAGTTATCGTCACCATCCAGTGTCAAGTTGATCACAGAGCTCGATGTGATCCAGCGTAGCTACACGAAGAAGATAGCCTCTATGCAGAATGTAAGCTACTGGGAAAGAGTCGAGATTAAAACTATATTCCTTGGAGCGTAGGCGGGAAAGATATGCCATAATATACATCTGGAAGATCCTGGAGGGACGTGTCCGAAACTTTGGCATCGAGAGTTACACAAATGCCAGAACTGGGCGCCACTGCGTGGTGCCTAGGACTCCGAATTTGCCATCAAGTTGTAGGACAAGATACTGTGATAGCCTGGGCTTCCGTGGCCCACAACTCTTCAATATCCTCCCGAAGATCCTGAGAGACCTGCATGGGGTGGATGCAGGTGTCTTTAAAATGGAACTGGATCTCTTCCTGTCAGGTGTCCCAGATGAACCAACTTCACGGCAGGAGGTGCAGATGAGGGCAGCTGCATCGAACTCTCTCATGCACCAAATGGCAGTTGCTAAAAAGCTTCCGTGAAGTGAAACCAAGTAGCAACACCAAATGGCGGTGCCCCAATCAATCAATCAATCATATATATATATTTTTATATATATATATATAAATATATATATATTTTTATATATATATATATATATATATATATATATATATATATATATATATATATATATATATATATTTATATATATATATATATTTATATTTATATATATATATATATATATATATATATATATACTTTTATATATATATATATTTATATTTTTATATATATATATATATATATATATACTTTTATATATATATATATATATTTTTTTTTATATATATATATAATAATTTTATATTTTTATATATATATATATATATATATTTTAATATTTTTACGTATATATATATATATATATATATATATATATATTTTTAAAAAAATGTTTTTTATATATATATATATATATTTTTATATATATATATATATTTTTATATATATATATATATATTTTTATATATAAATATATATATATTTTTATATATAAATATATATATATTTTTATATATATATATATATATATATATATTTATATATATATATTATATATATATATATATATATATATATATATATATATATATATATATATATATATATATATATATATATATATATTTTTGGGGGACACTTGGGGGTCTAGATCGGACACCTTCTGCCCGATCTCAATCAAATTTCCAACATGGTAAAATGGAAGCAGATTTGTCATTCAAACGTGGAAATCTAATTTTTTATAAATTGGAGAGAGAAAGATAAAGAGTAAGAGAAAGCAAAGGAGAGTCCAAAAGAAAAGAAGAGTAAGAGAGTGAGAAAGGAGAGAAACAAAGAGGGAGAATGTGGCGATAAGAAACAGAAAGGAAGCAACAGAAAGTAACAACCACACCCTCACCCGCGCGTAGAGCGGTACACCTTAAGCTAGTATATATATATATATATATATATATATATATATATATATATATATATATTTTTCAGAAAAATGGCCCCCTAAGACTTTAACTTTCAACTTGCTTCATTCATATTTTTAAGCGTTCCTACGAATTATATTCAAACTCGTTGTTCCTACGAATTATATTCAAACTCGTTCATCATCATCATCATCATCATTTAGCGTCCGCTTTCCATGCTAGCATGGGTTGGACGGGTCAACTGGGGTCTGTGAAGCTGGAAGGCTTCGTCAGGCCCAGTCAGATCTGGCAGTGTTTCTACGGCTGGATGCCATTCCTAACGCCAACCACTCCGCGAGTGTAGTGGGTGTTTTTTTACGTGCCACCTGCACAGGTGCCAGACAGAGCTGGCAAACGGCAACGAACGGATGGTGCTTTTACGTGTCACCGGCACGGGGCCAGGCGATGCTGGCAATGGACACGAACGGATGGTGCTTTTACGTGCCACCGACACGGGGCCAGACAGGGCTGGCAAACGGCCACGAACGGACGGTGCTTTTATGTGTCACCGGCACGGGGCCAGACAGAGCTGGCAAACGGCCACGAACAGACGGTGCTTTTACGTGTCACCGGCACGGGGGCCAGCCGAGGCTGGCAACAGACATGAACGGATGGTGCTTTTACATGCCACCGACACGGGGCCAGACAGAGCTGGCAAACGGCCACGAACGGACGGTGCTTTTACGTGTCACCGGCACGGGGCCAGGCGAGGCTGGCAATGAACACGAATGGATGGTGCTTTTACGTGCCACCGACACGGGGGCCAGACAGAGCTGGCAAACGGCCACGAGCGAATGGTGCTTTTACGTATCACCGACATGGGTGCCAAACGAGGCTGGCAGCGGACACGAAGGGATGGGTCACTTAACCCCTGCTTTCTGATATATGATTTGATTTTGATTGTTCTCACTGGTCTTGCCGGGTCTTCTGACGCACAGCATACTTCCATAGGTCTCGGTCTCTGGTCATTTCCTTGGTGAGATCTAGAGTTCGAAGGTCGTGCTTCACCACCTTGACCCAGGTTTTCCTGGGTCTACCTCTTCCACAAGTCCCCTCAACTGCTAGGGTGTGGCACTTTTTCACACACCTATCTTCATCCATTGTCGCCACATGACCATACCAGCGCAATCGTCTCTCTTGCACACAACATCTGCTGCCTCGTAGGTCCAACTTTTCTCTCCAGGTACTTACACTCTGTCGACTATGAACACTGACATTACACATCCAACGGAGCATACTAGCTTCATTTCTCGCGAGCTTAGGCATGTCCTCAGCAGTCACAGCCCATGTTTCACTGCCATGTAGCATGGCTGTTCGTACACATGCATCATACAGTCTGCCTTTTACTCTGAGCGAGAGGCCTTTAGTCACCAACAGAGGTAAGAGCTCCCTAAACTTTGCCCAGGCTATTCTTACTCTAGCCGTTACACTTTCAGCACACCCACCCCCACTACTGACTTGGTCACCAAGATAACGGAAGCTATCAACTACTTCTAGTTTTTCCCCCTGGAAAGTGATGGAAGTTGTTTTCTGCAGATTTTCAGAGGTTAATGCTCCCGAGCATCTGCCACATACAAAAACCATCTTCCTAGTTAGCCTTCCTATGACATTGCTGCACCTCTTATGTGTCCATAGCTTACACTTGGTGCATCTTATAGAGTTTCTACCTACACCTTTTCTACAGATCGAGCAGGGCCATCTTCCTGAAGGCGTTTGTGATTTGTCTACCTTCCTACGACTTTGGTTTTAGCTAGGTTGACACTAAGGCCCTTTGATTCTAAACCTTGCTTTGATTCTAAACCTGAAATTTCTTCTCCAGTTCTGATAGTGACTCAGCAATTAGAGCAAGGTCATCAGCATAGAGGAGCTCCCAGGGGCATCCTGTCTTGAATTTCTCCGTTATTGCCTGGAGGACTATGATAAATAGGAGGGGGCTGAGGACTGAGCCTTGGTGGACCCCTACCTCTACCCGGAATTCTTCACTGTACTCGTTGCCAACCCTCACCTTGCTAGCAGCGTCCCTGTACATGGCTTGCATAGCTCTCACTAACCATTCATCTATTCCTAGTTTCCTCATTGACCACCAGATAAGGGATCGGGGGACCCTGTCGAAGGCTTTCTCCATGTCAACAAAAGCCAGGTACAGGGGCTTATCTTTGGCTAGGTATTTCTCCTGCAGCTGCCTTACCAGGAATATAGCATCAGTGGTACTTTTCCCTGGCACGAACCCAAACTGCATCTCGTCTAAACTAACACTCTCTCTAATTAGTTGGCTTATGACCCTCTCCGTAACCTTCATCACCTGATCCAACAGCTTGATACCTCTGTAATTATTTGTATCTAGGGCATCACCTTTACCTTTGTAGCAGTTGACTATTATGCTGCTACACCAGTCATTGGGTATAACTCCTTCATGTATCACCTGATTAACTATACAGGTGACTAGGCTATAGCCGACACTACCAGATTTTTTGAGCATCTCTGCAGTGATACCTGATGGGCCTGGGGCTTTCCCTGTCTTCATGCTTCTAATTGCCTTAGCTACCAAGGAACTATCAACCCTGATAGCTGGTCCCTCTGTTGGGTCAACGTTCGGCAAACTCTCTTTATCCCATTCATTTTCTTTATTCAGCAACCTTTCATAGTGGCGTCTCCAAGCCTCTCTCTTTTCCTGGTACATCCCAACATAGGCTACTAATTAGTGACTTCAAAATTAGGGCTCATCATCATCATTGTTCGATCATGGTCGAGACAATGGAATTTACTATGTTACACCAGACTTCACGGTCCATCATAGCATTACCGAGGCCCTGTTGCTGGATGCCTGTATCCTTGGAGATTACATCAGGGTAGGAGAGTGTGTGTCCTCTGGTATCGCGAGCATATGGCTTCCAGAGGAGAAGAGTAGAAATTACCGACAACATCCCAGCTATAATTTAGAAGGATGATAGATTTCACGTCCTTTTGCTCAATCTTTGCAATCACATACTTTCCACCTTTATAGCTTCAAAGATTTGGCACCAATCTCAAATCATCCCAATACCCCAAAAAAGGCGATTTATCCCTCGTCACCAACTACAGGGGTATATCTCCATTGTCAATTGCTGCAAAATTGTACAACAAACTGGTTTTAAACCATCTTGTCCCTTTTGTTGAACTTTTGCTCCGAAAGAACCAAAATGGATTCAGACATGGGCACTCAACGTTGAGCCAAATACTATGCCTACGCAGACTTATTGAAGAATCAAAAGCATTTAATTGCGATCTTGCAATGGTGTTTGTAGACTTTTCTAAAGCATTTTGACTCTGTAGAATAGGTACAAGATGTTTGAAATCCTTAAGCTCTATGGGATTCCAGACAAAATCATCTCTGCCATCAAGGTTCTCTACACAGATACGTCTTAAACCATCTTAACCCCTGATGGGGAAACATCTTTCTCAATCAAAGTCGGAATACTGCAGGGAGACACACTCGCCCCATTTCACTTCATCATTGTCGTTGACTATGTGCTACGTATGTCAGTTGATACCGTTTCTGGTAAGGGCTTTGAAATAAAACCTAGAAGTTCCAGACACCCAGCTGAAATTAGGGCTAGAAAGACTCAGAGAAATAAACCATACTGGAATAGAAGATTATGGATGCTCAAAGACTCCGCAAACTAACAGAAATTTAGAGACATTCTAATGGAAGCCTTTGATGATAGAGAGGAGGAGGTGGTGGGGATATATAGCTTAGAGGACAATTGGAAGTTCCTGCGGGACAATCTACTGGGGACCGCTAACCAAATCTGTGGCTTGTGCAAAGTCCCATCAGAGTTGATAACAGTATAATAAATAAGGCAATTAAGGATATGAAGACAGGGAAAACCCCTGGATCATCAGGAACCACTGCTGAGATGGTTAAAATATCTGGTGGTCTATAAGGAAGTTAGGAGTAGACAGTGGTGAATTTAGCATACAAGTAGGGGTTCATCAAGGCTCAGTTCTTAGTCTTCTCTTATTCATCATAATCCTTCAGGCCATAATGGAGGAATTCAAAACTGCATGCCCATGGGAACTGCTATATGCTGATGACCTTGCTCTTATTGCAGAATCTGAAGCAGAATTGAACAAATTCCAGGTATGAAAGCAAAACCTGGAATCAAATGGCCTTAATGCTAACCTGGCAAACACTAAAGTTGTTGTTAGCAAGAAAGCAGATAAGACTCTTTCCATCAGGTAAATGGCCCTTCTCAGTAGGAAAGCAGTGGGAAGTAATTCCATTCACTGCACTCAGTGAAAGCTATGAACACATAAGAGATGCAGTGGAACCACAGGTGGATTAACAGATAAGGTCGCCTTCATGTGTGGCAGATGTGCAGGAACATTAAGCACTAAGTGCACACGGAACTTAGACTCTCTCAGATACCCAAGAGACTCTCTTGAGGTTGTAAATAGCTTCTGCTACTTAGGTGACCAAATTAGTAATGGTGGTGGGTGCTCTGAAAGTATTGTTTCTAGAATAAGAATAGGGTGGAGGAAGTTTTGGCAGCAAAAGGGCTCCCTCTCAGAGTGAAAGGTAGTTTTTAAACTGCGTGTCTATGAACGACTATACTCCATGGTAGTATAGGGCTCTGAATGCAGAGGAAGTGTGTAGACTAGAGAGCAATGAAGGTAGTATGCAACATCAGTGTGCATGACCAACAAAGTGCAACTGTGTTGAGAGAAAAGTTGGGTATAAGAGGAATTAAATGTGGCATGCAAGAGAGGACATTATGTTAGTTTGGACATGTGATGCGTATGAATGAAGACAGCTGTGTAAAGAAGTGTCAGTTGCTGAAAGTTGATAGCACCTGTAGAAGAGGGGGATCCAGGAAGACATGGGATGAAGTGGTGTGGACCAGTCTTAGGATGTTGGGGCTCATGGAGGAGATGACAATGGAATGAGATGTCTGGTGATATGAGTTTCTAGAGAGGACCTGCCCACATCAGCAACACTGAATGCCAGAAGCATTGTGTCCTATCCACATGTAACAATAAAATTTTCACACCTCCTCCCCCAACAAATCAAACTGCATCTCCTCTCCTAAACTGCATCTTTTCTATTCCTTTTTATACCCTATGATTATTTCCCACTCCCTATCCCTGCCCTCATTGCTCTGCTCACTGTATCACTGCATTACCCTCTCCTTCTTTATACTTAGGTTCTCACCAGTCACTGCAACCCCACTCCCTACTTGCGCTTTCTCAACAATACTTGACGATGTATATTATGACCTCCATACCTTGAGGGCATGCCACCATTTATGTCGCTGTTCCTTACTTTACAATCCCATCTATGCTCAGATTCCTGTTCCTTGTGAGTATTCCCTGGCACTTCACCACCATCTCTCTCTTGCTCTCTTTTGCACTCTTGCTGTCTCCTACTCCCCCCCTCTCTGGCTGGCTAGCTTGATAACTATGTATCTCCTCTATGGCAGCACACCTGTTTCTGCCCTCATTCTTGTTACTTGTCCCCTCCCCCTATCTTCCATTCTTTCCCTTTCTCTCTTCCTCTCCCTCTGTCTGTCTGTCTCTGGGTGGATAACCAAGTACCTCCTCTATAGCAAGATACCTGTTTCTGCCTCTCTAGCCTTTCATCATCTGACACTAGATCTCCTCCTCTAATGTCTCCTCCCCTCTCAAAAAGTCATTGTCTTGGAAGTTACTTGGTGACCATGCCGGTGTTGGTGCTATGTAAAAAGCATGCAGACCTCACTGTGAAGTAGTTGGCAATTGGAAGAGCATTCAGCTGCAAAAAGCAGGCCAAAACTGACCACCTGTGCTGGTGCCATGTGAAATGTGACGTGGAAGTCCACTCTGTGGGGTGGTTGGTGTTAGGAAGGACATCCAGTCGTAAAAACCATGCCAAAACTGACACAGTAGCCTGTTGTAGTCTTCTACCTGGCCGACTCCTGTCAAGTGTCCAACCCATGTCAGCATGGAAGGCAGAAGTTAAATGATGATGACACGGATGATTTAAAGCTGTACATTAATAATAGCTTTCATCATCTTTATAATACAGATTTTGATTGTTTATAGCTCATGTGTAGAATGGATATTGCAACCAGTGCTTCTACCGGACTACTAATAATCTTTGTATTGTTTCATTCAGTTAGACCATATTGTGTTACATTTCAGTCACCATAATTCACCTTTGCAATCACCATAATGGGTTAGTTGTTTCAGCAATATTGCTCATCTAGAAAAAAAAACGTTTCAAGTTTTAGTTTTTTGTGATATGAATTGTAATTAAAAATTTGCTTTTTTTGTTGCAGAGGCAGTAATCGACAGTCATTCAAAAGTGAGGATGACACTGACAGCGAGGTATTGGATCATGATTATAATATATCATTCAGTTCAAGCAATAAAGTAATAAATAAAGGCCGATGGACTAAGAATGAGGTAAATAATCATTCATTTGTAAAAGTGTTTTTGCTTATTCCTGGATACTATTGAAACAATTGTTTTTGACAGATAAATGCTTTTCCTTCTGCTAATTACTTCAAAAATGAATTTTTTCATGCTCCTTCAATAGAGCTATCTGGAAGAAAGCTGTTGGGTGAGGGCAGGAGAGAACAGGTAGTAAAATACACAAGTGCTAATAATTTTTAGCTGTAGATGTTGAATTTCACCCTTTCTTTACTATATCTCTAGGTAAAAGATGTATTTTAATTAAATTCTAAAATATTTAAGAATTTAAAGTTGGTTTTGTAAACAACTATAACTTTTTGTGTTTTGGGAGAGTCATGCCAATAACTCATGCACTGGTCTGTGTGTTATTATTGGCATGATTGCCCTTCCAAGGCTCAGTGTGTGTGTGTGTGTGTTATAATTATTGGTGTAATGAGCTTCCCAAGACATTGGATTTGTTTCAACTCACAATCTAGCAAACCAAATACAAAAACTATAGTTTTTTTTTTTGTTTTTGATTTTTAATAATGTTGGGCCTCACGGAGGCGATGACAAGTGACTGAGACCTTTGGCAATATGCTGTGCTTGTCAAACCCAGTGAAATTGTAATTGCGACCATTGCCGGAGTCATGTAAATGGCACCTGTGCCAAAGACATGTAAAAAACATCCATTACGCTCTCGGAGTGGTTGGCATTAAGAAGGGCATCCAGTTGTAGAAACCATACCAAATCAGACCTGGTGCAGCCCTCTGGTTTATCAGTTCCAGTCAAACTGTCTAACCCACACCAGCATGGGAAACGTCAAATGACAACGACGATGATGATGATGTTGTTTTGAGCACTACAAAAAGCTCTCTTACAATTTTTGCCCGAAAGATGCTCCAATTACAAGTAAGTACAAGTAAAATCAGTAACATTTATCCCCACTTAAATGTAGATGTTCTGTTAAAACAGACTATACTGCAGCTGATACCATGAGAGAAACTGGTTTCTGGTGCAAAAATTACTCACATCACTAGCAATATAATCAGGCATGCTTTTTGCACCAGAAGCGTTTGTGAATGATATCTTTTGAAAAGATTAGCACCACAACACTTGTCTTGATGAGTTCTATCATATGAGGTAAAAAAAAATTTATAGGTTTTGAATTTGCTTTTAAGCATTAGTAGTTTTTCTATTAAAAACTTTTTTTGACATAATTTACATCATCAGATTCCTCTAATGAGATCTATCAGAAAAGTTGAATTTAAATATAGTTTTCTTTTGAAATAAGAATAATATTTGGAGTCAAAGTCAATTTCAGGTGTTAATCTCCTTTTTTTTCCGCTAGTTTTTACCTCAGTACTTTTTGTCTACTGAATACTTTTGCATGATCTATCATATAGGCTAAAATAAAATATAAATTTAAAAAAAAACAACTAAAAAATAAACAAGCAAAAAAACATTTGGACTCAGTTGATTTCAGGCTTTACACACCTGTTTCTGACCTGACATATTTACTGAAACTTTTTTTTCTACCAAAGCATTTTCAAATTTTATAGCTGAAAGTGTAGCTTAGGATGTGACCAATCTAAAAATGTAAGCATCATCTGGTTAAAAACTGAGTTAGTGGCAAAGCCTAGAAGTGGTCGCGAGTGATTAAATGTTGACCTTAAAAATATTATTCATACACTACTGTGTGTGAATGATATATATATGATTAGGTTTTATAAATATTTCTCAAATTTACTTTGAATTTTTTGTTTACCTGTAATTTTAATTTGCCTGTAAGGTGAGTAACAAGTTTTGATTTAATTTCTCTTGTAAACAAACATAAGTTTGTTTTTGAAGTGTTGAAATGTATTGTAGACCAAGTAGAAAGTATATATAAAGGATAAAATCCTTTTAAGAGCAGAAAAATTTGCTGGCAACCAGCTTTGAGGATCGAACTCACACCCCTCCAATATCCGGTTGGAGTGCTCTCTCCTTTAAGCTAAACTGCTGACCGGTGAATAATTCTTCAATTTTAGAAGTTATAAAGTCATCCAGAAATGCTAGATGTCATATAGAGAACGTCATATGTATACAAACCTAAGTTTGTTTTTGAAGCACTGAAATGTATCATAGAACAGGTAGAAGGATGTATTTTTCAACATGCAGGACAGTTTCACCATCCTGCTTGCATCTTGCTCAAACCATCAATGGCGCACACCCATGTCTAAAGACCTTTTCTTGAACCAGTAAAGCTCCTCTGTAACATTGGCAGGCCAGGGACTTTTGGTAATTATCCATAGGCCCCGGCCCAAATGTTCTTTGGAACAGGTTGGCCAGTTGATCTTTGTCGAAGCCCAGAGTTTCTCCCAGGACGTCGTTACACTTAATTTCTACTAACCCTTAAACTTAAACTCAACTAACGAGGTAGTACACCCCGCCATCGGCATTGCCTGACTGGGAGAGAAGCACGTGTGCCTGATGGCACTCTGCATGCCACACACCCAACCTCTGTCTATACTTGATCTATGGGTTCAGTTTGGTAAACGATGTGAACTGTGGAAACAACAGCTTGATGAACAGAGACCACATCTGCTCACCGTCCAGGTAAAACCCGAGGTGCCTAAGAGGTGTCTGCGCATTTTTAGCCACAGCATCCCTAGCCCACCCTTCAGTGGCTTTTGGCAGCAGATGGAGCGCCTTACAAGAGGTCTGCTGCCCCTCCACAAAAAGCGAAAGAGCATGCATTCCAGTTTGTTCAGCCACGAATCGGTCAGGTAGTAGGTGATTACAGAGGCGATAAACACCTCTCCAACCTCCGCCCTCCCTTTCAAGGACAGCCTCCGCTCAGACCAGGTCTGAGTTAGGAGTGCTACCTCGCTCCAATTCCTCTCTATCTGGAGATCTGGACCTAACCAGACTCCAAGCATTTTTACTGGCCCTTCCATCCAACGTCCCACGACGCTGTCGGAAGGCATTGACTTGCCCCTACAGGTGCCGGTTTGCAAGCCGATCAATTTATTCCAGTTGATTTTCGCTCCTGCCAGCGTTTTGTAATCCCTTAAGGCCTCACCTACCCACTGTAGGTGCTTGACCTGGGATACGATGACAGTGATGTTGTCCGCATATGCTGAAGTTGACTTTCCACACCCTAGATCTTGCGGAGCGTCCCTCATAGCTTCCAACCTCCTCGGCAATGGCTTGAGGGCCAAAACGTAGAGAAGTGGGGAGAGGGGGCACTCTTGATGTACCGAATGTTCAATGCTGAATGGCTCTGAAAAGAAAACGTTCACCTGAACTACTGATTCAATGTTGCTGTATAAAGCGTTAATCCATCTGTGGACGGTCGGCCCGAAGCCATCCGCCATGAGGACCGCCGCCAGATACTGATGGTCTACCCTGTTGAATGCTTTCGATTGGTTTAAATGGACCATACCCCCACCCTTGCCAGGAATCCTATTTACCCTTTCTAAGACATAGCGTAGAAAGTGGAGATTGTCGTGGATGGTCCTGCCAGGGATGGTGCAAGGTTGTGCCTCGCCAACAAATTCACCCATGACCTGCACTAACCTTTTTGCTAAAACCTTGGCCAAAATCTTCAACTTTGCATTAAGCAGAGTGATGGGCTGAAAATTATCAATTAAATCACCCTTGTTTGGGTCCTGTTTTAGTGCCACCACCCCTTGGCTCACAGACTTGGGAATTCTCTCGTTCTACTGCCTGTTGGTGTACACGCATGCAAGTAGGTGCCCAAACAAGTCTGGCATGCTACTATAGAGTTTGTAAGGCAGACCATTGAGTCCCGGCAATTTGTTCCCACTGCAGTCTGCCAACACATCTTTGATTTCCTTGGCTGTGATTGGCGCTTCACAAAATTCTGCATCCCGCCCCGACAGATATGGCAAACCGGCCAGGAAGTCTGCAAGCTTTTCCTTGTGCTCCAGTCTGCCACTCCTCATGAATATTTGGGTTCATTTACTGATCGACCATATGGGTCCGTCAAAGATCGAATGGTTGAGTTGTTGCCACACTGGCTCTCTACCACCCGGGCCCATCCGGCCACGTTGATCCCTTCCTGTCTCATTGCACGTATCTTAGCCCTGACAATGCACCCTTCGTGTTTAGCATTGAGATGTTGGTCGAGTGCCAACCTTGCCGCTAACACTTTCGATGCACCGCCTGACCTCATTTCCTCGTCTACTGCCTCAACTAGTTCCTTTTCTACTAGCTAATTCTTTTCTAAATATAATTGACTCAAATTTGATGGCTCTTTTCCAATAGCGACTTGTTTAGCTTCCAGTAACTGGTACCTCGTCTTCACATACTATCTAGGTCGTGCATACAGGTCAGTAATTTGTGATTGATGTAGCTGACGATATGGTGTTGTGGACATCTAAGTATTTTCTTATCTTTCTTTCTAGTAATGATTCTATCTATGTAAGATCTGGACTACCCGTCATTTCTTGCCCAGGTCCATGCTGGAATGTCTGGGTGGCCCAGTCTGAATCGATCTGCCAACTTAAAATGACTTAGCAGATCGTTGAGGTAAGGGTATCCCCTCCTATTCTTTCTCGAGCCAACATAATTTATGCGGGCATTGCAAATTGTGTTGAAGTCGCCGAGCAATAGTAACGTGTTCGACATGCCAAGAAAATTCTGTCTGGCTTTTCCTTCACAGGGAGCATAGACAGCGACCAGCCTAAACACTTTACCACTGCTGTGCGTCACATGCAAAACAACCAACCTGCCTTCTGGATCTATAAAGACAGTTCTAATCACTAAATCCAGGTTTTTCCTGACTAGTACTGCCACTCCTCGCCCCCTCCCAGTTGGCAGGGAGAAACATATTTCTCGTAGCCGTTTAGAAGGGGCGAAAAAGCCTGCAGCCCACTCAGTTTGGATTCGGTAATTACAACTACGTCCAAACGATGCAACCCAAGGTCGTCAAGGAGGCAACCTTGCTTCCAATCCGACCCCAGACTGCGTACATTTAAACAACCGACTTTAAATGAGAATGTGAAAGATAAATCATATGTTTAAAAATTACTGTTTTAATGGGAGAGAGGGTGTAGTTTCACCCTCCTCATTTCTGTCTGCAAGTGTTGAGGTTTGCGAGGTCATTTTTTTAGAGAATTGCCTGTACAGATGGCTCGAAAAGTTCATCTGTAACAGGCTGATGTCCTCCGCAAAAGATTTTTTTAGTTTGAAATAGTCTGTGTTGTCGATAATATAAAACTCGACATTTGCAAGAATTGTTTTATTTAAATCTGTTGCGATATATTTTTTCGACGACTTCATTAAAACAATTTGGTCTCTCAAGAGTTTGTTATTTTTGTTTATCGCTGTGAAGTTGTTTCTCTTTTTTTTTATTAGGCGATTGTGGAGGGGTATGTGTGTGTGCTTGTAGATGCGTAGGTGTTTGTAGGTGTCTGTGTTTGTGTGTCCTTTTTCCAGTGTGTGTGTTTTTTTGGCTAAGTGTGTGTTTGTGGGTGTGCTTTCTCTCTCTCTCTCTCAGCATAGTCCTGTGTATCCGAAGAGGGGGGGTCGTTTCCGTCTTCTTTTTGAAGGTTCCATGGTGACCCACTCCTGGTGTTGTTGTTGTTTTCTCCCGCTGTCGACTGTACCTCAGTAGTTTGTGCGCGTGACATGATTGCTATTTCTAGTGGTGTGGTCATTGTCTTCATTGCCTTTTCTGTTGTGTTTCCTTTGATTGTTTCTTTTTTCTTACAGTTCGACCTTATGTGGCCTTTCTCACCACATTTATAGCACCTCAGCTTTCGCCCCTCGACTACCACCATCAGGCTGGTATCTTCCCCAATTATAATTGAACAGGGCATTTCTTCTCAATCGATGGGGTTTGCTTGAATGAAGAGCTCTAAGGCTTGTCCAACCCAGTTCATGTGGTGGTATCTCTTCGCCCGTAGAATGGTAATTTTTTCCTCTCTGCCCATGAGGATAGCAGCTACCAGCCAGGCCACATATATTTCGGGTGGTATATCACTGACCCTAACTTTGGAAGTTCTCCTTCCTAAGTTGACTTCAATGTCATTGTTGAATGTTCTCTGGCTTTTTCTTCGATAGGGAAACGCACTGCCGAAGCAACTACCCCTTGCTATATAACTTGTTTGTTGCCATATTGGCCTCAAGCATTTCTCTATGGCTTCCCTCGTCACGAAGTCAATTTTTCTATTTTTGATGTGGTAAGTCTTATATGTTTAGTGTTTTTCTCTCCGTCATGTTGATTAATTCACTGGGGGGTAGCAGCTTCATATTTTCACCTTGTAGTAAACTTTGATATTTTAAAAAATCTTCCTTGCTTATTTCAATATTTTCACAGGGGCGACTTGCTGCATTCACAAAATTAACTCTAGATTTTTCTTGTTGTGTAGCCTCACTAAACATTTTATCGTCTGCCTTTGTAGCGAGTGCATGCGATGCTTCTATATCTTTACCGCTATGCCTTGAAACAAAATTTCAAAGATTTCCTTGGACTCTGAAGAAATTGGTGGCAAATTCATGTTTTTAGCTGTTTCCTCCTTGAAACAAGGGGGAAAAGACAGCAAAATTCTGCTGTAACAGCAGAAAAGAAGTGGTCTCGATGACCAAAATGGTAAATTTTCACAATCTTCAGCATAAAGACAATCTTTCACAGTGGAGCAAAGAATAACACGGCCAAAAAACAGCAGAAGTCACTAGTGGCAGAAGTCACTAGAAAAACTCTTATATATTTGCAAACAGGCCTTTTCTTTCATCGTGATCTGGTGATTACCGCCCGTTGATAAGAGGCAATAACCTCGAAACCATGGTCTGGTGCGTATCACTTAGGCTTACGAGAAAGGGATGGCCTCCCTTTGCAAATACCATAAGGGCACAGATAGTGTGCCTAAAGCCAGCTGGAGACGATGATCTTCTGGGGCTAAAAAGCTACAGTAACACCCCCCTTTGTGGTTAGCCATATTGAGATGGCTATTATACTTTACATTGTCGAGCGATTACTGTTTACATCTCGTTCTGAGATTTAATAATGCTTACAGACAGTTTTTTGAAATCAGTGGCAGAAGTCACTAGAAAAACTCCTATGTATTTGCAAACAGGCCTTTTCTTTCATCGTGATCCGGTGTTTTGACTCATCTAGGGACCCCTCTTTCATCTGCGTATTGAGAAGTTAGCTGCCTATTTTGTTGAGTGAGTTCGTTTTTTGTTCGTCGTTGTTTGTGTTTGCTCGTGAATTGAACAGTTATCCGTTGTGTGACAGTAATTTTTGCCCTACAGGGCTGAAAATTCTGTGTATAAACATTGTTATTACCTTCGGGGTAATTTTTTTTTTTATTGAAAAATTGGTTCTCATAATTTGAGAAATGCAGTTCGACTTGGTGTCGAGGAGCAACTTTCCCGTGATGGGAAAAGGTGAACAGAAGGATATCGAGGTTAAAAAACAGTCTTTTTCGGCTGCAGTGAACGGAACCGTAACGGAAGTAGAATTTAAAATAGAACAGTTGTTCAAATACCGGAATTTGGTAAAAAAGGAAGGCAACGAAATAAAACTGGTACCGCCGCAAGCGATATTACAGGAAATAAAGGCCAAGACAGTTGTATACAAGGTTTACAGTAACAAAGAGAAAAAAATAATGGACGTGAAGAACGAAATAGTAGAGAAGTGCTTGTCCCCGGTGTGGAGCAAAATTCGCTACGTCGGTCGAGGTGCCCGCAGCGCTACCGTTGAAGTACATTTCGACTCGGCTGATGTGGCAAGAGAGATTTCATCGATGACCTTAAAAAGTGAGGACATCATGTTACTACCTACTTATATGGGAAAAAGAACTGCGAAACTATATGTGGAAGACATTACAAGAGGATATGATATAATGTGGGTAGCAGCGGCGGTTCTGCACGACGTAGAGCAGAAAGTTTCAATTCTGCAGATGAAAAGGAAAGAGGAGGTAAACTGGAAGGGACAAGCACTCGAACTCCTCGTTTAAGCAGAAAATAATGTGCTAGAAAACTTACCCGATAGGGTATTTATTGAGGAGGGAATTACAATGAGAGTGTCAGTGGAGGGGCGCAGACCTAGGTGTTTCAAATGTGGTGAAAAGGGTCACATCCGCTCGAACTGCATAAAAAAAAAGAAAAACAGCGAAGCCCCTCCTCAAAGTGCTTCAAACACAGAAAAAGAAAAGGCGGAAAAAGACCCCAAGACTACGACAAGGAAGGGAATCGAAACGGAAGATAAAAATGAACAAAAATGGAATTTACACATGTGACACACAAAAGAAAAAAAGAGAATACCCTGGACTCCCCTCCCCAAAGAAAAAATCAGCAAACACCGCAGAGATACATACAAAACAAATTCCCCAGCCCTACCCCCACGGCACTGTCCCTCCCCATAAAACAAGATTGGAAAAAATTGATTTAAAAAAATGAAAAGATTGTAGCATTCGATGAGAAGAACGATAGAGTGTTTAAGTATTTAAAATTTTCAAAACTGAAATTATTCAGTAAGTCTGCAGACACTAAGTCGACCACTCGTTTTGCAAAAATAAAGGAAGACGAGTGGAAGGAAAAAACACTCCAAGAACATTTTAAAAATAACCTCATTAGAGATGTAACCAACGAAATACTGGAGGGCAAACTTACAATAACCCCGGCAACCACACCTACCCAGAGCCCTGCAGCTACGACCACAAGGGAGGAAGAAGGGGAAGCATGCAGATTTAAACTGTCATGCTCCCTGTCCCAACCGTAAGTTTATTTTTTTCTCTCTCTCCGACAATGGCAAAGCTGGGTTGTGTGAATGTGCGTGGAATGGGGTCGAAATGGAAACAAATTTGTCTCCTGAACGACCTCACGACACACGGAGTGGACGTAGCTATTGTAACCGAGTCCAAGATGAACGGGGCCCAAGCGTTCTCGCCTCTTCTAAATGGTTTCGAGAAATTTATTTCTCCTAGCCGAGGAGGAGGAAGGGGCGTGGCAGTCCTTATCAGGAAGAGCTTGGACTTGCAGGTAAGTACTGTCTTTCTGGACCCAGAAGGCAGGCTGGTCGTTCTGGATGTGACCCATGTAAGTAAACAGTCCTTCAGGTTGGTAGCTGTCTACGCTCCGAATGAGTGTAGGCAGTCGGGTTTTTTTCGGAATCTGGAGCACTTTTTAGTGACGTCGAAAACGGTAGTCTTAGTAGGGGACTTTAACACTGTCCTCGAAGCGCGGGTCGACAGTGTTGGCTCAACCAATAGGAAGGGGAACCCTAGTCTCAAGGGTCTACTAGAGAGCTTTAATCTAGTAGACCGTTATCGACTGGATGAGCCGAGCGTTCCACAGTGGACGTGGAGTAATAACGACGGCTCACGCAGATCGTATATACATAAGATATTCGTTAGGAAAAGAGATAAGGATACGTTTAGTTGTCCACAGTTTCACATTGTGCCTTACACGGATCACAAATTTGTGACTTGTAGGGTGCAATTAGATAAGTGTCATAGACAGGGACCCGGGTACTGGAAGCTGAACAAGTCTATTTTGAATTGTGAAGACTTCCGTACCCGGATTAAGGTGTTAGTACAGAGGGCATTATGTGGCACCATCATTAACAATAGATGGTGGCACTCCCTCAAAAGAGCCATTCGTTCAGAGTCCATTAGATTTAGCAATCAGCTAAGGTTAGATAGGTCTAGGATAGAGGACGATTTAGTTAAGAATCTAAACGAGGCAATGGAATCTGGCTCTGCATCCGGAGTGATGGCGGCAAGGACGGTATTGTACCGTCACCTTAACTCCAAACACGAAGGTTGCAGAGTTAGAGCTAAGCTACGCGCAGGGAAACGAGAAGGTATTAACGTTGCCGGATGGGCCTGTCGAGTGGAGAGTCAGAGAGGCAACAAAGCTTCAATCAAGTCTTTAACTGACGAACAGGGACACAAGATCTATGGACAGGAGGAGATGCAAAAGTTTCTTCACCAGCATTTCGCCTGCGCGTTTGGGGGTGGTGGTTCGCTGGAGCCGGGCAGGGCCTTAACCCATTCGATACCAAATCGCCCAAAGCCGCCCGAAAAAAATTTTGGTTAATGTGACCAAACCGCCCAAACTCGCCCGTATTTACCTATTCATATTTAAATGAGAATATCAGAGCAAATCTCTTTAGTACATTCGTGAAAACACGTATTATACTTCGTAAAGAGTTCAACTACAGTTTTGTACAACAATCTAAGTGTAATTTTAATTCCGTGAATTTTGGGAGATTTTTTTCCGAAATTTGTTCCTATTGTGTTTTCAAAATTTGTAATTCTGACAAAAAATGGATACGAATTTCATTATATCAAGCAGCGAGTCAGAATTCGAAGGATTTTCTACTGAAGACCTTCATAAATCTAACTCAATGACTGAAAAAAAAGCACGTGGTATTTGATAATGAATCTGATGTTTCATTTTCCGAAAGTGAAAATAGTGAATTCGAGAGCTCCGACAGCGATAAAGAAAATGAATTGGCACCTGAATGGAGTGAAAATTTAAAAACTGTTTCTTTCGGTGATTTTTCTGAAGAAACTGGACCAAGCCACAGACTTTCCCAGAAGAGTAAAGCCTTAGACTATTTCTTTTTACTTTTTCGAATGAGCCCATTTGAAATCATTACGGCGGAAACGAACCGTTACGCTAAACGTAAACAAAGCGAAGGAAAAGATAGTTAGTGGTTTCCCATAACCTTAAATGAAATTAAGACTATTTTGCCGTAAATATTATTATGGGTATCAGAAAGTTACCCAGAATAACAAATTCTATCGTAAAATTTTGTTGTATACCCAATTGAATATTAGCTAATAACCCATTTTCTATAGCGATGTTTGAACAAAATTTTAATAATTTTATATTTTGTTGAATTTACCTGTATCTACCTGCAATTAGAGTCACTTTGTGACAAAAATTATAGTATAGAATTGGTTGAGAACATTTCATTAAATTATCTTCCAAAATTCGCGTTAATATATTGATAAATAAAAAAGTTATAGTTGTTTAATGAAACCAGACTAAATATATGATTATGTCAGAAATTAATTGAAACACATAAGGGGTGTATTTTGGTCAGAAATATAGTAACGAAAGGGTTAAAGGACTTCCCAGCCGGCGGACCGCGGTTCTCGGGGCGTGAGGTGGAGTGCTGTGAAGGAGTGATCACTCCCGCGGAGATAGAGGGGGTACTGGCCAGATGTGCCGGGGTTGGATGGTCTGCCCTACGAGTTTTATCAAAGTATGCCGGACTTGTTCGGGGGAATACTGGCAGGCGTCTACGCGAACTGGCAGCAGAACGGGAGAATTCCCAGTGGTGACGCTAATCCAGAAAGACCCGAGCAAGGGGGATAACATTAGTAATTACAGGCCCATAACTCTACTTATTGTAGAGTTAAAGATTTTGGCCAAGGTGTTGGCAAAAAGGTTGATGACTGTCGTGGAGAAACTTGTAGGGAAAGCACAGACATGTGCAATTCCAGGCAGGTCGATCCAGGACAATCTTCACCTTATACGCTACACCTTAGATAGGGTGGGTAAATTAACCGGCAAGGGCGGGGTAATGGTCCATTTAGACCAAAGTAAAGCGTTCGATAGGGTAGACCATAAGTACCTGGCGATGGTCCTCGAAGCGGCTGGACTGGGCCCTGAATTTCGCGGGTGTATCTCCGCTATGTATAGTGGCATCAAGTCCACCGTCCAGATAAACGGTTACCTAATGGAACCGTTTTCGATCGAATGTTCAGTTCGTCAAGGGTGCCCCTTGTCACCACTTTTGTACGTGTTGGCTCTCGAGCCATTGCTGCGAAAGTTGGAGAGGCTGGGAAGTAACCCGGATGAGATCGGAGGCGGGAGGACGGTTTCTGCTTATGCGGATGACGTCACCCTCATCGTGTCCAATGAGGCTCAGCTACCTTGTGTAGTAGAAGATGCTATCAGAGGATACGAGGCGGTGGCAGGAGCAAAAGTTAACAAGGACAAGTCGATTGGCTTACGCCTCGGCACCTGGAGGAGCAAGTCGATATCGTCCAGTGCCGTGGGACACTGGACAGATGGTCCTGTTAAGTTGCTAGGAGTTTGGTTTGGCCAGACTCCCAAACGGAGAGGAATTGGAGTGAGGTGACGGGCAAGGTGGAGGCCATAGTACGGACCTGGTCCGGAAGGTTTCTGTCCTTGAAAGGAAGGGCGGAGGTGGTACAGATGTATATTGCATCTGTAATCACTTACCGCCTGACCGTTGTCCCTTGCCCCGATTCATGGCTTAGCAAGTTGGAGCGAATCCTTTTCTGCTTTTTGTGGAAGGGAGGAAAGCCACTTGTGAGGCGCTCCGTTTGCTGCCAGGAACTGTTAAAGGGTGGGTTAGGAATGCCTTGGTTGATGATGCGCAGACATGGTTGAGGCTGAAGCATCTCTGGCACCACCTGGAGGGTGATAAGGTGTGGAGTCTGCTGGCAGGGGAATTTTTCCCAAGACCGGCTTCCTTAGTGAATTTTAAACCCGGTTGCATCAAAAGACGGAATCTGACTTTATGGCAAAAGGAGTGCCGACAGGCACTCACGCTGATCCACAAGGCGGGCAAGGCTGGCTGCGGAAATACCACCTCGGTATTTTATAGCAGGCTGGTAGAGGCAAAGAACGACGACGTCCTAGGAGGAGCTCTGGGGTTCGACGAGGACCAGCTTACCAACCTGTTTAAAAATACTTTCAGGACGGGGTATTTGGATAATTTCCAAAGATCCCTAGCCTGGCAGTGTTATAGGAATGCTTTACCTGTTCGCGAGAAGTTATCGCGGCACGGAATTTCAGTGCCACCGACATGTCCAAGATGCGGGTTGGACGATGAAACCATCCAGCACGCTTTTGTACACTGTCGGCAGTTGTCAGACTTGATAAGTTACGCAGAACACGTGTTATCGCATCTGGGACGAGTACAGCTGTCGGCTGAGTCTATGATTAAGATGATACCGCCAACTGGACTCTCGAAGGAAGGTGAGGCATGTTTTCACTGCACGGTTGCAGTAGTAAAAGAATGCATGTGGCGTACAAGAATGGAAGGAGTCGCAATAGGATCCTTTGTCTCAGGCCCCGGCTTGCTCACTTACTTCAGATATCATCTGAAGAGCAAAATGGGGCTGGAAAAGAAGACCTTACCACGAGGTATGTATGAAAAAAGATGGAAGGAAGTGGCGAAAAAGGTGGGTGTCAGAAACCCAGTTTAACTATGGATGGAGAAGAAGAAAGGAAAGCTGCTGGGCCTTATAGGTTGCCGGGGTTTAAAATATATCAGTAAGATTTCAATCTAATGTAATGTTATATTAGTCAATGCAAAGGACAATTTAAATACAGTTTTTTGTATAATGAATAATCCATATATTTTGGAAATTTTTAAACGAACCACTTAACTGTTTTTTGTATGTATGTCCTGTATTGTTCTTCTATGTACTGATTTTATAATCATAATAAAGAATTAATCGTGATCTGGTGATTACCGCCCGTTGATAAGAGGCAATAACCTCGAAACCGCGGTCCGGTGCGTATCACTTAGGCTTACGAGAAAGGGATGGCCTCCCTTTGCAAATACCATAAGGGCACAGATAGTGTACCTAAAGCCAGCTAAAGCTACACTAACACCCCCTTTTGTGGTTAGCCATATTGAGATGGCTATTGTACTTTACATTGTCAAGCGATTACTGTTTACATCTCGTTCTGAGATTTAATAATGCTTATATATATATGCCTGTGCATATATGGGTACAGCACATAAAAAAGACGTGAACAAAATGAAAAATGAGAACATAAAAAAACAAAGACATGGAAAATTAACTTTTTTCGAACAATGAAAGAAACAAGTAGAGAAACGAGGAGGCAACATGAAGAACGATTCCTTCATCAGTTGTCCCCTGTTTTATCTACTCTGCATTTCAAATGTTGGGACAAGACGCGACTTCGTTACAACAGTCGTTCTCGCAAAGCAATTTAAATAAAATTTTGGATTTGCAGAGAGTTAAAGTGGTAACAAAAACAGGACAGTATGTGTATTTCTGCATTTGATATACCTGGTTTCAGGTGTGTTTACATAAGTGCTATGAATAATGCTTTGATTGCATGCAACAATGTCCCTCAGGGAAGGAATTTTTGTCCTGTTATTTAGTGTTAACAGTCTTTTGATGTTCAGTAAGAGCACCGATATGATGTGTGTGTTGTTGCCAGTGGTGTCCACCTTGGGTCCATTTGCTGCAGTGGTCTTGTGTATTGGGGATAGTCCCATCTGTGAGATTGATGCAGCCAGGTTAGTTGCTGTACAATCTTTTGTGCCATGCAAAAAAAAGATTCTTGTTCAGCAGCTATCCTTTCAACAACATGTTGATAGGACTGGTTTGTAGCATGCGCTATATTTGCATATTTCTGTTTTGAGGCAGGTGCTATGTAATCCTTTCCCTTTTGCGAGTCGATTCCACTCTGTTTCATGTTTGTGTGGCAGGGTCTTTGGTGTGCAAAACAGCAGCTTGCACCTCCTTCTCCAGTAGACCTTTCAAGTAGAATTTACATATTCGTATGTGCTGTCTCTTTTTAACATTTTTTGATGTATAGGCAGTCACACTTGCTTCTTTGTTTGGCTTTGTTTTTTGCTCCTTTTGGTCTTCCTTTCTGGGCTCTTTCACCTCCTTGGCTTTTTACTTTGATGGTGGTAGGGGCACTTGGGTTTTCTTTCCTTGCTGGTCTCTTTGTACCGTCTTCTTTGTTTACCTGAATGTCTACCAAGTGGGGAGAACATCTTTCACATATATCCATGCCTCTGATCTTGTCATCTTTGCTCTGTTCATTATCAAAGGTGGCATCAAGAGTGCTAATGTGAGATCTTATGAGAGCGTAGGAGTGTATAAACTCCTGCGTCTTTCGCTCTATCTGTTTTGTGTTCTTTGTATGAATTTTGAATAACCCTAGCTGTGTGAATGGTACATTACCATCCTGAAAGATTACCCTATCATCAGGGAATGATGTTTGTACTAATTGATGGATATAATCAACTAAAATATCCAATTAATCCTTGGCATTAACTTTGCCATGTAGAAAAACTAAAGGACCAAAAGAATTCTGTGATATGGCTGCCCAAATCATCACAAAGCCACCACCTCCATGCTTGACAGCATGGTTAAAGGCTTCTTTGGGCTGTCTACATATTGCTCTGGTTATAATTTACAAAGTCTTATCTGCCAATTAATTCATTGATTAAATCATCAAATAAGCCACCTCTCAAAGAATGATGAGTGGCCATTTTTTAAAAGAAAGTTTTGATAAAATAAACCTTAGGAGGAGGGGGGGGGGAAATCACAAAAATTCAACATGTTTGTTGTTAACATTGACCCATGCATGAATAAATGATAGAGAAAGGGATTACATTTTTGTCCTTTAGATTAGAGACTTGCATAACTCCTTTTAAACTGATGTAAACAAGAGTAATTCAATTTGTGCAGTTTCAGACAGTGTAGGACAGATAGACTGGTAGATACAGTGTTGTACAGATTCATGTTCTACAGGGTGCTAATCTATATGTTAATATGGTAAGGCCAAATGCATTAAGCTGTTACGTGACTAGTTAAAGGGAGTGGTGAAGAACAAGGCAAAAAGGAGAGAGAAGTGTTAACATGTGGTAAGGGAAAAGTAATAGTTATTACATGGTTAGCAAGTTAGTTGAAGGGAGAGATATAGAGTAAGAGAGTTTGAAATACAATATTTTAGCAGAAGAGTGATGTTCTGCTGGTGAGGTTAAAAAAATGTACATAAAGAGAGAGTGGAGGGCAGTTATATTAAGAGTGAGAGATAGTATGCTAGCCAATGCATTATGCTGTTATATGGTTAGTGGGAGAGGTAAAGAGAAACAGAGAAATGATAATGATGTGAAGAGGGGAATTACATAGGTAAGAAGTTTGTTGAAGTTATGAGGGTTGGCTGAAAAGTTCATCACAGGCTGAGCAAGATACTCTCATGGAATGACCAAATGAGGTTTATTTTTCGACAATTTCCCTTGTGGTTTATACACTTCTTCCATCAGTGTTGCAGTGCCTGGATCCTATTGATGAAGAAGCTTTCATCCTGTTGATTGAAAAAGTCATCAACAGCAGATACGATATTATCATTACTGTGATACTGGTTCCTGACCAAGTGTTTTTTCACCCTAACCCTAACCCAAATTAGGAGAATAGGTGATCAATCTGTTTAAAGCCACAGTCACACACAGCAACCATTGAAACCAAGGATTTGTGTGTTGGAGCATTGACTGATGAAACAAGATCCCTTTCATCAGTTTTCCTGGGCATTTGGTCTTGATAGCCTTTTGTAATGCTTCAGCAAGTTGGCATAATTCTCTTCATTGTTGGTGTGATACTTTTGAAGATGGTTATTAGACAATGCCTTTTGCATCCCAGAAAACAGAGGCCATCACCTTCCCTACGGATGAAACAACCATGGCCTTCCTTGCAGCAGGTGAGGAGGGGTGTTTCCACTGCATGAATTGTCTTTTCATTTCTGCCTCAAAGTGATGAAGCCCACACTTATCCTGGGTTGGGGATCATTCAAGGAAACCAGCTGGATATGCCTGAAACAATGTAAGATTTTCCCATGATGTGATCAGGTGTCAGAAGACATGAAACCCACTGAGCAGAAACTTTCATCCTGCCAAGTTCATTGTGCAGAATATTCCCAACTCTCACGGGATATGCTAACAGCATTACCTATTTGATTTATAGTCAGTTATCTGTCACCATGTGGTGAACGCGATCAATGTTTTCCCTTGTCCTTTCCCAAGGTTTGGACATACTGAAACTGTTTCAGGATGTCCAAACCTTGGGTAATCTTCAAAACACTCCCTTATCCTCCTAAATTCTACTCCACTTTTGCACTGGTGATAAAGGCAAAATGTAGCTCCTATGTCAGCACAGATATTGTTGGGGGCTAAACTCTTTTTACTTGATAACACCACCATGCCAAATTATGTCCACTTTGAAAAGAAGTCACTACTATTTACTTTTGAAGTCTTCTTTGAAGAGTCAGATGTCAGTTTACCTGGAAAGAATGCATTTATTAATAAGAAGATGTGAAATTAATGCATGCAAGATTTCACAGCTCTAACTTAACTCTTTCATAGTTAGCCTATGAACATTTCAGCTTACCTTCGTGGAGGTAGAGAGAAAAAGAGAGTGTTTAGCAGAGGGAAATTTTAAACACCATATATTATTGTGACTGACAAGAAAAATATTTATTATAATTCTGCTTATTCATTTGTTCACACCTCAGAGACAGTGGGAGGTAGAATGTGTGAGAGATGGAATGAAAGTCAGAGAGAGGGAGGGCTGTTAGTGAGATAACAGATAGTCAGCCAATGGAATACACTCTTGGGTTAGTGGAAGTGAGAGGGGAAGAGGAAGAGAGAAATCTTAAGGATATGAAGAAGGGAATTACAAGGTTAAAAAACTTGTTGAAATAAGAGGTAGAGAGAAAAAGAGAGGAATATGAAGTGTTTAGCAGAGGGGAATTTTAAAATCATGATATATTATTGTGACTAGAAATGAAATAACTTAAAATAGCTGTGGATGTTATTTTCTTTTTAATTTTCAATGGAATTGAAACTAATCATGTAAATAAAAATGTGTATATTCTCTATATCATTTTGTGTACATAAAATTGTATATAATGTAATTATGATAAAATATGCATAATAAAGAATATGCAATTATATATTGATTTTCCAATTTCAGTAGAATTAAATACTAATGAATGATATGTGCATGAAATATTGTATAGATTGTTACTAAATATTTTTGTATCATTTATTGCACAGGCAACAATACGAATAGTATGCAATAAAAATGCAAGTCATCGTTTCTTAAATAGCTTCTGATGAAATTCATTTATGCACTTTTTTCCTACTAAATGCTATATGTATTTTTGTTATATGAACTTCTTTTTTTTTTTTTTGCTTGTTTAGGATAATCTCCTGAGAGAGGTTGTTGGACAACATGGACTTAATGATTGGAAATTAATTGCTGGCTACTTACCTGACCGTACGTGTGTACAGTGTCAACATCGCTGGTTGAAAGTGTTGAACCCTGAACTAGTAAAGGGTCCATGGACAAAAGAGGTTCTATTTTACTTGAATAATAAAATTGTACATTATTGTGTTTATTTTGTAAAATCTTACATATTTTTTCAGTCACTTGCTTGTTTTATATTTTAGTAAATGAAACATGTAATTAATTTCAAATGATAGTTGCTTCTTGCATTGGATTTTCTATTTATTTTTAGTAAGTTAATATTTTTGCAAACTGTCTTATTCATGGTGAACCAACT
Organism: Octopus sinensis; assembly: GCF_006345805.1. NCBI lineage: Eukaryota > Metazoa > Mollusca > Cephalopoda > Octopoda > Octopodidae > Octopus > Octopus sinensis. The sequence continues at coordinate 42,836,979 of NC_043012.1, forward strand.
TGAATCAAAACAGTGAGTTGTATAGTCATTCTTAATACATTCTGGTAGATTTGAACATAATTTGATACTTGAACTTATGAACTATGACTTACAAACCTGTTTTCTTCCACCTTATATTAGATGCATGTTCATGTACCTGTATGTACATATATATGTTTATATCTATACATGTATGTTCATTTTCATATAGGTATGTGTATATATTGTGTATTTCCATTCCTATCCTTTAATTACGGTAGTAGTTGAATAATATTCTTAGGGCCGCAATTTATTTACGTGTGGCATCTTTCAGGGCTAATTCAGTCACTAATTCAGTTCTTAACCAAATAGAAAACTGTTAACATTTTTGTAGAGGACTGGCCTCTGGCTACATTTTGGCATTAAAAAATTGAGATTTAGTTGTGTAGAAAAAAAAGTTTAAATCAAAATTTGTAGCAATGTTATAGGAGAGTAAGTAATACCTTTAATCAAGTTTAAATATATTTATCTTAGCTTCAATGATAGAAGAAGGCATGAGGAATTTCATAGTTTTGGTCCCATGCAACAAAAATTTATATCAAAGTAGTTGTGAAAAAACTATAAGTAAGGAATGAATTGGATTTAAGTATAATTAACTTTTTTATTTTAAAAGCAAACTATATTTTAATTAAAGTTTAAATGATAAAGGCTCAATATGATGAATTTCATGGTATCAATCTCATGCAATGAAGTTTTAAATGAAAAAAAGTTATGTTTGTTTCTCAAATTTGAGGGTGGTAATATAGTTCTATACTTTTTTATGAATATAATTCTACATGTATGGGAACATCTAATATATGTCACCGACATCATTGAGGTAGGGGAAAAAATTATCAGCGACACTGCTAATTTGCAATTAGTTTAATTATGTCATCTGTATTAATTAATGCAATTATATCATGTAAACACAGTCCTGTAATATCTGTGACAAGAAACGATCATTTTTGCATTTTTCCCCTCCTAAATGTTATATGCATTTTTGTTATATGAACTTTTTTCTAGCTAATCACTGTTGTGTTTCATCATTGGAGAACGTCTTCTTTCAGATGAATCTATCATAACACAATTCATTAGTGTAAGAGTACATTCAATATTTCAACATCATTGTGTCTTATTAGCCAAAGACACACTGGATTAATGAATCTCATCAAGATATCAAGGTCTTTGTTTATAAGTTCAAGCACCAAATTATTTTCTGATAATAATTTGTGAACTGTTCACTGCTTCCATTTTAATGTTTGAGGTCCTGTTAGGGTAGAGGCATTTCATTTCCAAGAATTATAAATCTTCAGTTGTGTGTGTGTGTGTGTGTGTGTGTGTGTGTATGGGCACATGTGCATGTTGCTAGGTCTGGAGGAAAGAACATTGCCCATGATCTTCATAAGTCCCTCAGAGGTTGGTAAGTTCAATGCTGTCAATGTTCTATTTTTGTAAGGTAGGTTACTCTGAGGAAAGCAGAGAGAGAGAAAGAGAGAGAGAGAGAGAGAGAGAGAGAGAGAGAGAGAGAGAGAGAGAGAGAGAGAGAGAGAGAGAGAGTCCCAGAAAGTCAACATTATAGGATAAGAGAGTGGATGTAATAATTACTGTGGATCATAGGGTGTTGGATACAGTATAGGTGATAAGGAGAAAAGAGACAAACAGGCTGGGAATGCCTAAGTAAAAAGTGCTTAAGACCAAGGAAAAGAGGTCATTAAAGTAGTAACAGAAAAGAAAGAGAGAGAGAGGAGACAGCATTTCTTTAAGCTAGAGGTTGGAGTGTGTCTGTGTGACTTTAAGTCAATCAGATTATTGGTCTTTCTGTAGATGCAGCTTCGGATGTCAATGCGTTGCATCAACATTGTCCCAGATGTGGAAACATTACCCAGTAATTTTGGGGACTGAACTACTTTTCTGGATACGAACAAAAGAACCAGTTTTGAAATGGAATCCTAGCTATGTTAAAGAATTGCAAGGACTCTATGTTTAAGGGAGTGAAATGCTGTGATTTTTTCTGATATGAGTAGTGTTTGCTTGTGGCATGGTTTTTTTTGTTTACTGTTGAAAGACAAGGTTGGCACTATCTCATTACAGGATGTTTTTGAGGATGTTCATGTAGTCAGTGAAGATTATGTGTGAGATGTCTAAGTTGCCTATGGATGGTGCATAGTTGGGGAAGAGTGCATATGAGCAGGCATTGTTGGCTAGGGCAGCAAGTAAGTTATCAATATACAGGAGGAAGAGTATGGGTGACAAAACTGAACTCTGGGACACACCTGAGATGATAAAAGAGGGGGACAAAATGTGGTCTATCAGCATAGGTTGTGATAGTGCAGAATAATGAAAGAAGGATGGAGCCTGTAGGTAAGCAGTTTTGGTATGATGCACATGTCAGATACTTGAAAACTTTTCTGAGATTGAGGCCAATAACACTGGTTTTGCCAAACTTCTCTGGAGCAAGAGCTTACTGGTAAGTGAAATAGGGATGTAGGTTTCCAGTAGATCTAGTTTTATGGAAGTAATACCAGTGGGCTACTGATAGGTAGGTGGGGAGAGATTGGTGAATGTAGGGCCAGCTCTGGGGTGCAGTGTTTGAAAATAATGGAATGGATATTGTCAAGGCTAATGGCTTTGCTTGTTTAGTGAAACCAAAGGTAATTGTCACATTTAACTTGTATGTATGTAAGGTGGTAAACCTAGTGGAGTGAAAGGGAATTTATGTGTAGATTTATCAAATCAGTTCAGCATAGTTGTAGGTAAAGTGGGAGCAAAGGTGGAGGCTTTCTCTATGGGAATACTGCTCACAGAACCTTGTAGCTGAGATGCTGAGGAAAGCATGTTTCGACAAAGTTGGAAATCCTTTTTGGTAGGAGATCATAAGGATCAGCAGTGGAAGAGCTTGAGGTTTAAGTAGTATGGGGATGCATTTTTTTTTGTAGTTCATATGCTGGTCTTGCAAGATTTGTGACGTTGTCTGATTTGTGAAAGTGGTTGGCTTTTTAACCAGAGGTGTAGAAGCAAGGTCTGGAATCGAAGGGCCTTAGAGTCAATCTAGCAAAAAACCAAAGTCTTAGTAAGTAGGAAGGCAGACAAATCACAAATCCCTTCATGTAGATGGCCCTGCTTGATCTGTAGAAAAGGTGTAGGGAGAAACTCCACAAGATGTACTTGGTGTAAGCTATGGACACATAAGAGGTGCATCAATATCAAAGGAAGGTTAACTGGGAAGATAGTTTGTGTGTGGGGAAGATGTATAGAAAACAGATTCCATCACATGCCAGGTGGAAAAACTAGAAGTAGCTGATAGCTTCCGATACCTAGGTGACTAAGTTAGTAGCAGGGGTGAATGCTGTGAGAGTGTAGCTGCTAGAATAAGAATAGCCCGGGCAAAGTTCAGAGAGCTCCTACCTCTACTGGTGACAAAAGGTCTCTCACTCAGAGTGAAAGGTAGGCTGTATGATGCATGTGTGTGAACAGCTATGCTACATGGCAGTAAAACATGGGCTGTGACTGCCGAGGATTTGCGTAGGCTTGAAAGAAATAAAGCTAGTATGCTCTGCTGGATATGTAATGTCTACGCACGTACACGACAGAGCGTAAGCACCTTAAGAGAAAAGTTATACATAAGAAGCATCAGTTGTGTGTAAGAGAGACAACTGGGCTGGTATGGTCATGTGATGCGTATGGATGAGGACAGCTGTGTGAAGTGTCACACCCTAACAGTGGAGGGAACCTGTGGAAGAGGTAGACTCAGGAAGACCTGGGATGAGGTGGTGAAGCACAACCTTCGAACATTGGGCCTCACAGAAGCAATGACAAGTGACTGAGACCTTTGGAGGTATGCTGTGCTTGTGAAGACTTGGCAAGCCTAGTGAGATCATATCCATGGCTGACGCCAATGTAGCATAACTGGTCCGTTTAAAAGTACTCTTCAATCATTGGGCAATATGCTGTGCTTGAGAAGACCTGTTGAGTCAAGTGAAATCATTGTCGTGGTTGATGCGTGTTGCCTGACTGGCACCTGTGCCAGTAACATGTAAAAAGCACCATTCGAGTGAGGCTGATGCCAGTGCTGGTGGTACATAAAAAGCACCATTCAAGCATGGTCAATGCCAGTGCTGCATGACTGGCTCCTGTGCCGGTGGCACGTAAAAAGCACCATTCGAGCATGGTTGATGCCAGTCTGCCTAACTGGCCCCCATGCTGCTGGCACATAAAATGCTCCCACTACACTCTCAGAGTGGTTGGTGTTAGGAAGGGCATCCGGCCATAGAAACCTTGCCAGAGCAGATTGGAGCTTGGTGTAACCTCCTGGCTTGCCAGTCCTCAGTCAAACCGTCCAACCCATGGCTAGTATGGAAAGTGGACGTTAAATGATGATGATGATTGAAGGCCTTGTGTTTTTGCTTGAATCCTTAAAGGACTTGGAGCGTTGAATTTTTATTGTGTGTAGAATGTGGAGGGACATGCCTAAGAGAATGTGTTCAGTCACACACTTAAATGTTTCTGTTAGGTCAGAAGTGCAGCACATGTACGACCAGGCATAGTTAGCATACAAATGGTAGAGTCAAGTCATTTTTCTCAGTTACTTTAATGCTTACCACACTCATTCCATATTAATACCATTCGTGCAGAAACCAAAACTTTTTATGATCCTTAATTCATGTTTCATTTCCTACATATATCCCTGACTGGTACAGAGATACTATATTACAAATGATCCTCTCTTGTGGACAAAATAATGTTGAGTTCTAGAGTTGAGATAATGGGGGGGGGGGGGGAAACTGGTGGAAAATGTATACAGCTAGCTAGTTCAGAAGGGCAGAGGTAGTTGTAGTGACAGAATAAGCAAAGATAAGAGACTGCATTTGTAAGGAATTGTTTTACATCATGCTGGTAAATTAATCAGCCAATCAGTGGAACGGTTTTTTAGATTTAACCCTTTGGCATTTAAACTGACAATATCCAGTACAAATATTCTATTTGTTTTTATGTTTAAATTGGTTAGATCCTGCCTCTCACAATGTTGTTCTAATATACTATCAAATCATTAGAATCTTGAAGCTACAGGTTACATTTAACTGAGTGATCTGAATGTTAAAGGGTTAATCTTGAATGTTTGTGTGGGTTTTACATGAACCTTGTAGAATATTAACAACTGATCTGGATTGAAGCATTTGTCGGTCTTTAAAAGAAACATAGTGTAGCTCCTGTCAGAAATTCTGATAACTACCATTTCTAACAACTTTGTGTGTTCATGGCTTGAGAAGTTGGGTGCACTGGACAGTTTGCTTGATGTATACTGGTTGTGTCACCATAATGTAATATTACAAGCAAACTAAAGAGCATTCAAAGTATCAAATAGAGTAAATATATTATTGTTGAAGTTGTCTATTTCTGCATTACTTGGAAAACATTCATCAGACGGTACATCTATTGAGGAATATCAACAATACTAACAGCTTTTTTGAGAATAGCATGCAGTACATCTGTAGAAACCATTCCAAAACAGATGTTGGAGTACAATGCAGTCTTTGAATTGTTAAACTATCATGCCAGCATGGAACATGGATGTTAAATGATGATGATGGTGATTGTGGTGATGATGATGTTTATTATAATGTAACTAGGACAACTTGTTACCACAATGACATTTACTTATTTTTATGTTAGCATTTAAATTATCTGTTGTTTTGATAAAAATATATACATTTATATGTGTGTATGTCATCATCATCATCACACACACACAAATAAATATAGGTATATGGTACATGCATATGCAAATGTGTGTGTATATAGGACATGTGCAGGAGTGGCTGTGTGGTAAGGTTATTTCCCAACCACATGGTTCCAGGTTTATTCCCACAGCAAGGCATCTCAGGCAAGTGTCTTCTGCTATAGCCTTGTGAGTGAATTTGGTAGACAGGAACTGAAAGAAGCTGGCTGTGTATATGTGTGTGTGTGTCTGTGTTTGTCCCTCCACCATCACTTGATGCTGATATTAGTGTGTTTACATCCCCGTAACTTTGTGGTTCGGCATAAGAGACTGATAGTATAAGTACTAGGCTTATAAAGAATATGTCCTGGGGTTGATTTGTTCGACTAAAAGCAGTGCTCCAGCAAGGCCACAGTCAAATGACTGAAACAAGTAGAAGAATAAAAGAATGCTATATATATATTACACATTTATACTCTCCAATTATGTCACACTCTTTTCACTCTAATGCACTTCACCTATTCACCCACCTTTTCTGTTCTTTTTGTTTTCTTCCTCATATTCACCTTGTAGCTTGAGGGTATGTTCTCATCATCATCCCGCTCTCTTTCCAGCTGGGGAAACATGTATTCATCTCTCCAACAACATATCTGTGCCCATCCCTGTATCATATTTTCACCCACTTCACTATTATATCTCATTCAGTTGTGGAGTTTTGTCCTATGAGTCCTTGTGACCTGACTGGTGCTAGTGCCACAAAGAAAAGCACCTAATATACACAATATAAGGAATGGTGTTAGGAAGAACATCCAGCTGTAGGAGCCCTGACAAAGCAAACATCGGAGCTCAGCACAGCTCTTTGGGTCATCACTTTTGGTTGAAACATCCAACCCATGCCAACATCGATAAAGGGAAGTTAAAGGATAATAATGATATATATCTTCAGTGTTTAAGGTCCTTTTTCTATGTTAGGCATGGGTTGGATGGTTTGACAGGAGTTGATAAGCTATGCCAATCCTTAGAAACAATACCTAAGCAGAAACTAGAGCACAATGTAGTCTTCAAGCCCATTGGATTCTCTCAAACCATTCACCGTTTGCCAGTATTGAGGATGAATGTTACAGGAGGAAAATGAGGCAGAGGCATAGTGTGTGCGTGTGTGTGTGTGTGAGAGAGAGATATTTATATAACAGTATATACACTTGGAGCTACAGAAATTAAAATGATGATGTACATGATTTCATCATTTGATGTCTGTTGTCTATGCTGGTATAGGTTGGACTGTTTGACTAGGGCTGGCAAGCTGGAAGGCTGCACCAGACTCCAGTCTGATTTGGCATGGTTTCTACAGCTGGATGCTTATATGTGCCACTGGCACCTACCACAACTGTGGTTTTGCGTCTTCTTCTCAAGCACAATATAATGCCAAACGCCTCAGCCATTGCCTCTGTGAGGGCAAATACTTGAGAGGAGCTCAGCCACTTTGCTTCTGTGAGGCCTAATGCTCAAAAGTGCTTTTTATGTGGCACTGGCACAGGTGTCAGTAACATATCAGCATCAACCACATCTACGATTTCACTTAGCTTCATAAATTCTCTCAACCAGAGCACATTGCCAAAGGTCTTGGTCACCAGTCATTGCCTCTGTGAGACCCAAAGTTTGAAGATTATGCTTCACTACCTTGTCCCATGTCTTCCTAGATCTACCTCTACCAGAGGTTCCTTCCACAGTGAGAGATCAACACTTCTTTATGCAGCTGTCCTCTCTATATGTATCACATGACCATACCAATGCAGTTGTCTCTTGCACACCACATCTGATGCATCTTATTTCCAACTTTTCTCTCAAGATGCTTACACTCTGATGAATATGCACACTGACATTGCACATCCATCAAAGCAAACTGGCTTGATTTCTTTGAAACCTACACATGTCCTTGGCTTTCACAGCCCATGTTTCACTGACATGTAGCATAGCTGTTGGCACACAGGCATCAAACAATCTGCCTTCACTCTGAGAGAGAGGCCTTTTGTTGCCAGCAGAGGCAGGAGCTCTCTAAACTTTGCCCAGCCTAATCTTATTCTCACAGCTACATTCTCAGCCCATCCACCTCCACTACTAACTTGGTCACCTAGATAATGGAAGCTATCTAATACTTCTAGCTTATCCACCTGGCAGTTGATGGAGTCTTTTCTGTGCATTTTCAGTTTTTATTGTACCTGTGCATCTTCCACAAACAAAAGCAATCTTCCTGGTTAACCTTTCTCTGATATTGCTGCACCTTTTATGTGTCCATAGCTTACACTGGGTGCATCTTATGGAGTTTCTACCTATGCCTTTTCTTCAGATCAAGCAGGGCCATCTACCTGAAGGGATTTGTGATTTGTCTGCCTTCCTACTTATGAAGACTTTAGTTTTTGCAAGGTTAACTCTAAGGCCCTTCGATTCTAGACCTTGCTTCCATACCTGGAACTTCTCTAGTTCTGTTAGTGATTTAGCTATAAGAACAAGTTCATCAGCATAGAGGAGCTCCCAGGGGCAGCCTGTCTTAATTTCCTCTGTTATTGCCTGGAAGACTATGATGAACAAGAAGGGGCTGAGGACTGTTCCTTGGTGAACTCCTACTTGTATTCTAAATTCTTTGCTGTACTCGTTGCCAACTCTCACCTCACTGGTAGTGTCCCTGTACATGGCTTGTAGAGCTCTCACCAACCACTCGTCAGTCCCTAGTTTCTGCATTGACCACCACATTACCCTTGGTTCGGATGGAACTTTGCACCAGCTGCAGATATGGTCTGTGGCCCTCAGCAATCTGTCCTGCAGGAATTTCCAGTTGCCCTCTATGTCACAAGTCTGGAGCTTCTCCACCCTCTCGTCAAAATTCGCAATTAGGATATCCCTAAATCTCTGAACATATGAAGGGTTAAGCTTCCAAATCCTTCTATTCCAGATTGGTTTGCTTCTTGGCATCCTTCTGGCCTGGAGTCTAAAGTTACTTTCTTCACCAGGGAGGGTCTTTGCATTTAAGAGCAACCATGCATTCTGCTGTCTGGTGAGAATGAAAACAATCTGGCTGGCACAGTAACCTGACTGGTAGGTTATCATGTGGCTGGCTGGCTTCTTGAGGTTGATTTATACAATATTTTTGTAGTCACAGATATGGAGAGGCACTTGCTGATGATTTTTGTCTTGGAGTACATCTTCTGCTAAGGGACATTATGTATTAAAAATACAATATGCTTGAAATGTCACCAGTGGCCTGTCAGCTGGTGTTTTGACATAATTTCACCTTCTCAGTAACAAAAACCCATGGCCATTTGTAGCTACCTTGATACTTTTTCCCTCCGTATAGCTATCAGTAAACAAAACATTTGCTGATGTGTGCAAAAACTGGCCACGCTTATGTTAAATCAGTATATTACCAGTAGAAATTAAAAGTAATGATGTATATTTATAGCACATTTTTGTATACACAAACTTGGAATGATACTGGGTGATTTTGGCTTACTGAACAACTTCTTAGATTGTGTGTTAGACATTGTATTAAAAAATGCCAAAATTGTTGTGGGGCCATTAAGCAAAAACATTATGTTCTGTTTGATTAATTTCTTTTATATTTCTAATTACCTTTCGTTTCTTTTCCTCTATGGCTTTGATGTGTGTGTGTGCACGTAAAAGCCACTGTAAAAATGAAAACAACAGTGAAAAATTAAGTGGAAATCGGATACGTGTCTTTGTTCATGCTATGGTGTAATTATGCTAAACTGTTGTTCACTCAAACATCCCACATAGGTGACTTAGTGCCAGTTAAATTGACCAATATTCGAATATCATCTTTGCTTCAATTTTTTTTTTTTTAACTTATTCACTGTGTACAAAGTGATTTGTGATTATTAGCGTAGTGTTGTGTCATGAATGCATGCTTATAATATTTGTGTCTGTGTGTTCGTGTGTGCGACAGAAGTACAGAATAAGGTGCATGCGAATACAACAGAGCATAAGAGAAGTCTGAACAATTTGAGTTAAAATGGAGTTATTTTAGAGTTATTTTACCAGTTCATGTAGTACACGATAATGAGTTCTATAACAAGATTTGAGTCTCGGAGCGGAGATTAGTTGAGTCACTTGTGCATATTTTTCTCTTGATATAGATATTCTTTCAGATATATATATACTGCAACTGTTTTTCCGTGGTGAGATTTTCACACTAACAGCATGAGTTGAATCTATTTATCTTGTTGTGTACAAGTTGGAATCTTCATAGATGGAGACGATGCTGGTGATGACTGTCTGTCGCTGGTTTACAATAGCGTCTTCATAGTATGGTTGGCTTGGCTGTCGTCTGCCTTTCGAACTGGAACATGGTTGAGTAAGCTCTGTGTGGTCTCCGACCAAGACCTTAAAAGGTCTTAAGCCGAAAGACCTTGAATCATCAAATAATCAGCCTATTTATGGAGTTAAGATGGCCCAAATGAAAGGTCCTATCCGAAAGCCGTGATTGGTCAGTTTACACACTGGTGCGAAATAAGTAGAGAGACAGACTGCGCTTAGATGCTAACCAATCAGATCAGTGGACACAACAAGGTTAAACTAGCCAAAGATGTTTGTAATCTCAAGCGAGATCATTCCTAATGTTTTTCTCAAACAGTGAAGATAGCAATATTGCTACACCATCATCTTAACACTTTTGTACTGTATGCATTCAGTGTCCAGTCAACATTAGCAGTTGTTACACCAGGATATCAACAAAGACCTAAGTTTACTCTTCACTTTTCATTTACTTTCAAGTAGTTTTTTTGACATCTAGCTGAAAGCTTCCTTATTTTCAGTCTGTTTTTCAAGTTTGTATATAAATTGCAAAACGGTGGTAATAACAAAATATTATTTCAAATTTTTATAGGAAGATGAGAAAGTTCTTCAGTTAGTGAATGTATATGGTCCAAAACGTTGGACACATATTTCGAAACAGTTGAAGGGGAGAACAGGAAAGCAGTGTAGAGAAAGGTTAGTGTTTTTGTTCATTCTATTTTTGTGTAAGAGTTTTCTTAAAATCAAAGAAATGACATCCAATTTAATTTTGTTATTTTTGAAATGGTCTTTTAGTTTTCTTTTCAAAACTTTAGATGCTTGAATATTCTTATGATTTCTAAAAAAATTTTTTTTGCTTACTAAAACCTTTGTCTGCTATGTTAACCTTAAGGCCCAGAAGGATCTGCATGGGTTCTCACACCTAGTAAGGGAAAGCAGGAGAAAAAGAAAATGATTAAGTAGGACCTGCAAGAGATAGATGGTGGCAATGAGGTTCTCAGCTGGTCCTGCAAGGCATAAGTTAAGTAGAGTGGACAATAATCACAGTTTTGGGTGTTTGAAGTACATATATACACCATGTTAGGCACACGCGCACACATACACTATAACTAAAAGTACATGTTTACATGAATAATCTTGCAAACCAAATACAAAACTGAAGTATTAGGAATACTTTACACTGATATATTGTTGTGTACTTTATTGCTTCTGGTGAATGATAATTGCCTTATCTATCAGATGGTAGTCCTCCCACATTCAGCCTCATTGTTCAGATTTTCATCCTTACATATGTGTGGATATGTAGCCATGCATCCATTGCCATGGGAGTTTATAAAATACAAAACAGATCAAGAATGAAACGATAGTGAGGCATCTGTGTGTCACTGAATTTAGGTGACAAAAGCTCATACCACACTTTTGCCACTCGGTCACCATAGTAGGTTCTAGTGACAATTATTGCAAAATGACTGATTGTTGTGACTGTAAGTTTTATGTCGTTTTATGTCAGAGTATCTTTTGCCTAGAAGAGCTGCCTTCTCTACAGCCTAATCAGAAATGATGGCAGTCTCCACTACCCCTCACAAATCTGTTTAACCCATAGATGGGACCCTGACAGGTACCACTCTTCGGGGTCAGAATGGACATGGAAGTAACGGCAATTAAGAAATGATTCCCCTCAGCTCCAGAACTTCTGAATTGGAACTCAACTCACCACTGCATGCAATTGAATATAAACTAGCTGCAGGTGTGGCTGTAGGCACAGGTATAATTGTTTGGTTAAGAAGCTTGCTTCCCAACTATATGGTCTTGAGTTCAGTTCCACCATGCAGCACCTTGAGCAGGTGTCTTCTACTATAGCTTCAGGCTCACCAAAGCCTTGTGTGTTGATTTGATAGATGGAAAGAAGCTTGTTGTGTATATAAAGTACATGTACTTGTGTGTGTGTGTCTCCATCCACCAGAACTGCTTGACAACTAATGTTGCTTGTTTATATTGCAGCACAAGTTTTAAAAACATGCACTGAGATCGATTTGTTTGACTAAACCCTTTAACTTGTTGTCCCAACAATGACTGACAAGTAAAAGACAAAAGAGACACATAGAAATAGACGCACATATATCACTTATTAAAGATTTTCTTTATACTAATGATTTAGTATCTCACAGTGAGACTGATTTACAGAAAATCATCAAAGCATTTGACACTGCTTGTGACATCTTTAGATTAGCAATTAACCCTTTTACGACCAAACCATCTGAATTCAGCTGAGAATTTCAATGGCAAATGATGCCAACACAGCTGAAATAATCTAGTTACATTTAAATAAGGATTTCAGCACAAATCTCATGAGTACATTCATGAAAACACTTGATGTCGCTATGTTAAAATTGAGTTTGAGTATCCAACATTATTTGGCATGATATCTGACCTCTGAATTTTTGGAGAGAGGGACCCCCCCCATTTTTTGTCTATATTGTTATTTTTTTGTTTTGTTTAAAAAATTTTTTTATACTGATGGAAAATGGATAATAGTATGTTGTCAAGTAGTGAATCACATTTCAAAGGATTTTTGACTGAAGACATGGAAAAATCAATCAAAATACATAGTGTGTGAAAATGAATCAGATATTGTCCGAATAGCTTTCACTTTCAGAAACAGAAGTAACTCAGTGATGAAGAAAATGGATATGTACACAATTGGAACAAAAGTTTTAAAACATTTTCTTATTGATTTTTTTTTTTGAAGTGACTGGACCTAGTCCCAGTCTTTCCCAGGAAATAAAACCATTAGACTATTTAAAAAAATTTTCCCCTCCTAGTTTGTGTGAAGCAGTTAGTGTGGAAAGCAGTTGTTTGAAGCTGTTAGTGGAAACTAATTGCTATGCAATAAAATACTGTTTATGGTCTTCCACATACTTAGATAAAATCAAGTAGGAATAAAGAAGCTACCCAGAATAACAAACTATTGGTGACCAATATGTTTCCAGTATCCATGCCACAGACAAAATTTTAAAAATTACCACAGTACCTATATATTAACGACACTTGTAGTGCACCAGTATGTGGGGAACCAAACTTTGATCCCCTATTTAAAGTAAGATCCCTCATTGACTGTGTTCAAAATGGTTATAAAACTTTCTATAAACCTGGGAGACACCTGTCCATCAATCATGGTATAGTGGGATACAAAAGCAGAGTATGTTTCTGACAGTATATTCCCAGAAAACCCACAAAATGGAGGAATCAAAATTCGAAAGATTTGTGAAGCCAACATCGGGTACTGCTGTCAGTTCAATTTCTATTACAGGGAAAAGGGAGAGTAATGTAAGCCAGGGTAGAATGTGGTCTGGAATTCATATATTACTTTTGACTAGTTTTTCGGTTTGGTCAAACTGGCATTGGAGTTAGAAGCTATAGCAACATATACATGTGCTACAATAGTTGTATGTAGGAAAGGGGTGCTATTGGATATAAAAAAGCAAAATTTAAAAAAATGAGGTGAAGATATCCAACGGCTGAAAGAAAACTTGCATATAGAGATGATAAAAGGCAAATCAATTTTCTATCTACATGTGAACAGCTACATATGGATGAAAATGGCACCTCATTGTGAACGTTGGGTGGTTTAGATTGGATGAATCAGATAAGGTATTGCCTGGTCTACCAACCAGGTAATGCATGGTGACAATACCTGGTTTGGTATATAGTAAATATGAGTATTGTTAATGCATTTATACTATATACCAAATCAGGAATTGCAGATGTAGCAACACAATTGAGAGCTGGGTTTTTTTTTTGCATAAAAAAATTACTGTTAGGAGAAAATCTAAAGCCTACCAAAGACATATCCCTCTGAATTCAGCCAATTTCCAATAAATGAGAGATAAATGATAGAAAGTTTCCGATAAATCAGCTGATAAATGAGAGAAAATCAGGAGTTACAAAAGGCAGTGCCATGAATGTCTTCATCAAAAATGGAAAGCTCCCAGTGGACGGCTGTTGAAATGAGCTTCTAATGTGCATTCTGCAAACTTGTGTTATGTAGAGTGGAGTGCTTTACAAGTGATAGAAACAGTGTTTGATTTATACACATATCATTTAATTTTATAAATATCTTTTTTCAAATTTTTTATTTATCTCTAAGGTGAGTAACAAAGTTTGATCAGTTTGTATTGTGAATCATTATTATTTGTTTCTGTTTATTGATGTGTGTGTGTAAGTTTATTTCATTTAGTTACCTTTATTGCTACTCCTGTCTTGCGCATTTAAGTTCAACTGATAATTCAGTATCCAATTCTTCTATATTAAAATTTTGTTGTATAACCCAATTGAATATTAGCTAATAACTCATTTTCTATGATGACGTTTAAAGAAAATTGAAATCATTTTATATTTAGTTGAATTTATCTGTATGTACCTGTAATCAGAGTTGCTTTGAAGCAATTATATAAAAGATTTAAGAACCTTTTGTTAAATTGTGTTCTAAAATCCCATTAATACGTTGATCAATAAAAAAAGAGTTGTTTTATGAAACCAGTCTAAATTCCTGATTATATTAGAATTAAATTGAAACATAAGGGATGTATTTTGATTAGAAATATAGTAATGAAAGGGTTAATACTAAGAAAACTGTAGTAATGTATCAACTTGCACCAAGGTAGTCCCCTATTGTTCTTCATATGTATGTGAAACATAAAAGGTTTGCTGTTATTGATTCCTTTACACACCTTAATGGCATGGTTAACTCAAAAGGAACTTAACACTGGAATTGCATGTTCTATGCAAATTGCAGCTGAATCTTTTGGTTCTCTTTGTCTTCATGTGGATACAAGACCTTATTAAAGTGAGCACAAAACTTTAGATTTTTTGTGCATTTGTACCATTTCCCCCTTTTTTATCCAGTAGAAACACGGATTGTTTACAACCATAACATAAACACCCTTGAACATTTTTACCAAAAGTTCCTTCGTCCAATTCTCAGGATTAGCTGTAAATTGTTTACACTTTATACACAGATTTTAGAGAGAGTAGAAATTTCATCAATTAACACTATGCTGTTTCCAATCAGCTGTGGTGGACTGACCACATACACATACCACATTGTTATTATAATAAAATTTAAAAATAAAAAAAAACCCACAAAAACCCTTGTGGGGTTTCCTGGCTGAAATATTAACTTATTCCACCAGTGCCTATTTTTATATATATATGGTTTGCTAGATTCTTGATATGGGTTTTTATATTGGAACAGTTATTTTTTTTTTTGTATCTTAGAAGAGTCATTATGCCAGTAACAAACACTCTCTGGTTTCACTTTTATTATGATTAGTCAATTTATTATTTATAATAAAAGTGAAATATTATTGAGTAAAATCTATTTGCCAATGTAAATTGGCAGTCCTGATTAGGACTGTGTTACTACCATTTTTTTTTAGCCCCAGGAAAACATCTTTTCTAGCCACATCCTTATACCTCAAATAACGGAGCTAATGTTCCCATTCAGCTTCAAGTGTTACCTGCAGACCATGGTTTCTAGGTTATTTCTCTTCATTGGCACAGGATAACCGTTGGCTTGAGATGGCAGCATTAGGCCTTATTTGAGGTATATACTTTTTAAGTGACACATAGTCACTGATCTCATAAAGAGGAAAGCCATTAGTTTTAAGAGTCAAATCTATTTGCCAACGTAGATTGGCAGTCCTGATTAGGAAGATGTTACTACCTTTTTTTAGCCCCAGAGATTTAAAACTAATGGTTTTTCTCTTTACGAGATCAGTGACTGTGTGTCACTTTAAAAGTATATACCTTGAACATAGCCTTGTGCTGTCAATTCTAGTCAACGGTGAAGGGAAATGACCTAGAAACCATGGTCAGCAGGTGCTGTTTAACCCTTTCATTACCAACCCAGCTGAAACCGGCTCTGGCTCTGAGTACAAATGTTTTGTTTTCATAAAGTTTTGAATTAAAATCTTTCACCAAACCTTAGTTACAATTTATGTTCCTAACACTAGCTGAATAATAACTAAGTTATTTTACTAAATTATTTGTTATATATAAAGTAATTGAAAGAAACACAGGGCATCTCAAAATAAATACCGTAACGAAAGGGTTAAGGCTGAGTGGGGACATTAGTTCCCTTATTTGAGGTACAAGGACACAGTTGTGTTACTAGTAGCCAGCTGGAAAAGATGTAACTTTATCCTAATCAGGACTGCTAATTTATGTTGGCAAATAGATTTTACTCTGTAGTACTGCTATTACTTACTTCTCGCTCAGGGATTTAAAACTAATGATTTACCTCTTTATGAAATATTATTATTTCACTGTTATTATTATTAGTCAATTTATTAGCAGTTTATCAATTAACTAACTGATTGTTTCATTAATCTTTCCACCAATAAGTCAGCTAGGTTCATCAAAGTCTTTTTGTTGCCATTTGCATCTTCATGAATGACCTGACTTTTCCACTCCAGGCATGCTTCAGGTTTGAGATGTTCTCACTTCGCTATAAATATAGGACCTGTAAACTAGAAGAAAGAGACACATACTTAAGAGAAACCTGGAGTAGAGAGGGCATGGCATTAATGAGGTTGTGAATGGGAATGAAGGGTTGCTAATGAACCTAGCAGAATGATAGACCAAATAATTTATTAAGCAATCGATAGTTAATTAGTTAAATGGTTACCTACTTGACTATTAATAATAAGTAAAATAGAACCAGTATTTGTATTTTAATGGCATAATGAACCCTCATCCCCAGACTCAACAAAAAGTATTTTCTTTGTTTTTTTAAGTATTGTGGGAGTGAAGAACCTTCAAATAGGTCTTTGGAATTTTCTGCCAAGTTTGGCAGTGTGCATGATTTTAGGAAACATGAATGAAAAGGAAATATTCATGTAGCTGAAATTGTATGGTAAAAAGTTCTTGATAACAATATATTAAATCAATAAAATAGTTTCCTTGCATAAGTTAACTCGGATCCAAAGCACAAAATTTTTGCTGTCATGACATAAGTTATAATGAAAACTTAATGGTTTAATATGTAAATAAACAAAATTTATGTACACAAAATTGAATTGAAATTCATAGTGTATTCTGTCTAGAAATATACTAACAAGGTGAGTTGAACTTCTGACAAAATATTTATTTCCAGGTGGCACAATCATTTGAATCCTGCTATCAAGAAAACTGCTTGGACTGAAGAAGAAGACAGTATAATTTATCGGTTGCATAAAACTCATGGAAATCGTTGGGCTGAAATTGCTAAGAATTTACCTGGAAGGTAAATTAATTCTTCATATTTTTTACTCTCCACAGTGTTGGCTCCTGAAGAAACCTTTTCCTCCATTTAAGAATTACTCCTGTCACAATACTTTATCCCTTTAGCATTCAGATTGTTCTGTCAAATGTAATGCTTATTTATTCACAGTTTTTAAAGAAATTTATCCTGTATCATCTTGTAGCTTTATGATTTTGATTAAGTGACTGCATATTTTTTTTAGACTAACATTGTAGGGTAGGTGTGAGAGGCTGGATCTGTCCACTTTGAATATAAAACAGGAAGAATATTTTGGTCAGATATGGTTGGTTTAAATGCTAAAAGGTTAATGATGTCCAGAAGATCTCTCATTGAAACAATTGATATAAAGGTGCCATTAGAAAGTTGTGCTGTGTATCTAGAATTCCACTCTGTATAATCTGTTGGTCATGAGTTGCTGGGAATGAAACTATAATCTCTTTATAGATGGAGGAAATTTGCTTGTTATTTTGACTAAGTTAACTTATATTCTAAGATTTCAGATGGCTAAGTTCATTGGACTGTAAAGTCGAGATCATTTTGGTCTGTACCTTCTCCATCTAGTTGTAAGTAGGCATAACAACTTATTTTTTGTAAGCTGTGGCAGGTCTGTAAAATTGCTGAGCATTTTGTTACCTTACAGTGTTACGTTAAATTTGTTGTTTGCTTGGAAATACATGGGGCTGCATCTAGCTAAATTGTTCTAAAGTACACTATTTGAAGATTTCATAGATTGTCCACAACCTATTGGAATATATATATATTTTTATATATTGTTCTCCACCATCATCATCTATAGAAACTATCACTCTCTGATCTAGTCTGTTTTGTGCCTGTGTTTCGTCACCAGAATCTACAAGAGAGACTAGCATGTACAGACTATCACATTTACCTTATGCAATTCAGTTCTGTTCATCAGAGTGTACAGTAGGGTTCTCAACACGGTGGAGACAAGGTGTAAGTGGAAAAACGTCTGTGGGTTGAACCTACTCTGCCTAATTACCTTCATCCCATGGGTCTGGTTGATTAGACCTAACATAGGGCTACACAATATCAGCTTTCATCCACAACAAAAGTAGAAAGGAAAAGAAAGGAGTTGTAACATTTCAAGCATAAAGCACTTTATTGAGATGAAGAAAAACCAGATTTGAAAGAATTAGGGAATAAATGAGATTACATGTGATATCAAGTGGTTATGGTGAACAAAAACGAGAACAAAAGTGCACAGTCTATACATGTGGTTTCTGGCAGAAATAGGTGAGGAGTGAGAGTTAATCATGTACAGTGAGGTGATATATGGCAATCATGGAATTGAGTCAACAATGAGGAAGAAGAGGAGTGGATAAGTAGTAGAATTAAGAAGCAAAGAATGTGTGAGTAGGTGGCAGTGAGGCTGGGCAAGCTTTTATGAAGACAATAGATGGATATCGAAGGAAAACTACTCAGATATTGTTCCTGCAGGAAAAGCATCCCTAACTGGAAGGTCAATCTTCGTTCCTGAAGAAACCAGATGACTGAGGTGCTGCAATGCTATAAAAGACCAAAGACATAAAAATGATGATGGGGAGTGATATGCAATGAGTTTTGGTTATCCTCCATTGTTGCCTTGCATGTTTAGCAAATTGCAACCAAATTAATCAGCAAACATTTGTCTAGTTTCACTTACATATAAGAAACCACAAAGTTGGTATTTAATGTGACATTCTTGGCAGTGCAAGTGAACTAACTAATCAGCAACTTAGGCCTGGTGTTGTACAGAGTGGCATTATTATGGACTTAAGTTTTACTTTAAGAGTAAGAACATGTAGAGGATCCAGATTAGATCCTGTATGGAATGAAGGAACTGTGGACCATACATCATGTAGGATGCAGTCACCTCTGAAAGAAAGGAAAGATTATTCTGAAAGGATATGAGATAGTTGATTTAATGTAGGAAAAAAATTAAAATGGAGTTAGCAGGTTTGTAACAGATGGAGTTGGAGAAATGGCAGAGTCAATGAAAATGTAGGTGTCTAAGAAGTTAAGAGGGGTTTAGAGATGATAAATGTGAATTCCAGAGCTGGTTGGGAGGACTTGATGAAGGATGTGAGATGTTGACAAGTAAGGGAGGTGTGTCAGTGCTGTTAAGATGATGGCTGAATGTGTGTGTGTGGGGGGGGGGCAGCGAAGAGGTTGATGGTTTCAGCATTAAGATGACTAGCAAATATTTTAGTGTGGTTGGAGCCCATTCTATTATTGACAATCACTCAAGGAAAAGTACCAGTAAAATCTAGAAAAGGGGAAGCAATTAAAATTGCAGATGAATTTGGTAAGAGGGTAGGAGTAACTGGGGTGGAGCTGGACTGAGAAATTAAAATAGTGGTGATGAGTTGTCATTGGACTCTATGTACCAGATAAATAGAAGTGAGGTGGGACAGAAAGACAGAATGTGGATAGGTAGGGGTTGCAAGAGTGTATGAGGAAAAGTGAGAGTTGGTTAGAAGTGGGGAACAGGTGAAGGGGTGAATATAATGAATAACAGAAGAACAAGTATTGAAGGGTGAATAGTATTCATTGGAAGGCAGATGAAAAAAAAGTAGACGATGACTTTGATATTGGGTAGGGTTGAGTAGTGGATATAGTTAGTAGTGTATAAGGGATTAGGATGATCAATAATACATGAGTTGAGGCAGGTAGCTGGAGAGTAGGAGGTGACAGTGCAGAAAAGAGCGAAGCGCAGTTGAATATAATGGTAGAGTAGAGAATGGAAGGATGGAAGTGAGATAACATGTGGTTTGGTAAGTTGCACAAGAGTGAAGAGTCAGGCAGGTGTAGTATATGAGGAGAGTGAGATATGAATAGTGGTTGGGCAGAGTGTCTCAAGGGAGTGACGAAAGTAAAATGTGGATGGAGAAGGTTAATATAATCAATGAAGGTTGGATATCAAGTAAAATAATTTTGGGTAGTAAGAAAGATAATGGTATCAGGGAACTGTTGTAGTATACAGTTCTGCTCACATGTAATTACTGCAGCAAAATACTACAGTTAGAGAGAGATGCTGGGTGTTGGGGAATGGCTCCAGGAGGAAATTGGGTAAGAGGTCCAGTTGTGCAGATATATGCATATTGTGCTTTCAGAATCTATTTTGCTGAGATGGATGGGTCTTCTCAAATACTGCATATCTTCAATCATCCTGGACTTTTGTCATCTCCTCCAGGAGGTCCTGACTCAGCTTTACCACTTTGTTCCAATGTCTTCTTGGGTTTCTTTCTTTTGAAAGTAGCTATATTGATTAGAACTTCTCTATGTACTAGTGAACCTGTGCCATCAGAAATGACGGCATGAAAACAATATGGAAATTAAAAACATTACAACCTTTATCCCAGTAATTGCTTCAACACCATGTTCCTAGTGAAAACTCTAGCAATGAGTTCGCCTTGTCTTGGATGGTCCTTTACCAACATTTTAATTTTATTACAACTTCTACTCAATGAAAAGTTGTCCATGGCTGAATACTGTTGATGGTAGATTGATACCAACATTATTGAAGCTCTGCCCTTGTGATTTGTTTATAGTCATTGCAAATACTGGGATAAGAGGAAATTGTCATCTACTCATAATAAAGGGAAGGGTTGTCTCACTGGGACGGAGGTTGATGCGCGGAATAAAGGCCTCTTCTCCTTTCTTGCTTCCACTAAGTATTTTTTTGCACCCATCTCTCTTGTCTCACTTCTTGTGATTGATTTAATAACCTTAATGTATTGTATAATCTTATTGCATCCAGTTCTTCCTGAGTGACACTGGCTGTTCTTTGCCTTTGTATCTCTCTGGCTAACTGTCGCCTTATGTCTGATTCATTCTCCAAAGCAGGTAGATGAGTATATTTAATACAACAGAACACAAACTTCAAAACAAATGGGTATGTTTGTGTGTACGCGTTAGTTTGTTTATATTTCTATACATAACCATACAAAGTTCAAAATTACACATGATTACATTAATGGCTTTTTCCCCACAACCGTCTACATGCTCTCTCTCTCTCTCTCTCTCTCTCTCTCTCTCTCTCTCTCTCTCTCTCTCTCTCTCTCTACCGCCTGAAATGGAAAAAGATCTTGAAGACAAATTTCACCCTGTTGGCAAAATTCTTCATAAATATTTACAAACATCACTGTATCAGTAAATATTTGTAAATACCTTCCTTTTATATTTAGCATTCTTTAACCCTTTCATTACTATATTTCTGACCAAAATACACCCCTCATGAGTTTCAATTAAATTCTAAAATAATCATGAATCTAGGCTTGTTTCATTAAATAACTGTAACTTTTTTACTTATCAACATATTAATGTGGTATTTGGAACATAATTAAAGAAAGGGTTCTTAATCAATTCTATTGCATAACTTTTGTCTCAAAGTGACTTTAATTACAGGTAAATTGAGCAAAAGGTAAAAATATTAAAATTTTGTTTAAACATCACCATAGAAAATGAATCATCAGCTAATATTCAAATGGGTATGCAACAAAATTTTGATAAAGAAGAATTGTGCACATCACTATATCATCAGTTGAATTTAATGCACAACAGGTGTACCATAAAGGTGGAATAAAGTGAAATACTGGAATCCACCATAAGTTTGACCAAACTAAAGAAATCGGTAAAAAAAATAATATACGGCCCTGGTTATGGTATGGAAATGATAAATTCCAGACCACATCGTTTCCTAGGCCATGCTGACTAACATTATTTTCCCTGTATAAAAACTAAATCCACGCAGTACCCAGTATTTGCTTCACAAATTTTCCGAAATTTGAACCCCCATTTTGTGTTTGTTTACATTCTGTGTAAGTTTGTTTCCGCATTGATCGCTTCAAACAATAACTTCCAGACCACATCATACCCTAAGCCATGCTGACTAACATTAGTTTCCCTGTATAAAAACTAAATCCACAACAGTACCCAGTATTTGTTTCACAAATTTTCCAATACGGAATCAATGCTTGATAACATGAAACTCCTATCCATTTTCAAAGTTGAAGAAAAATCGATGCCGAAAAAAATGTGGAAAAAAATCTCCCAAAATTCAGGGAATTAAAATTACACGTCAATCGTTGTACAAAACTGTAGATGAACTGTTTACGAAGCATAATCACGTGTTTTCACGAATGTACTAAAGAGATTTGCTCTGATATTCTCATTTAAATATGAATAGGTAAATTCGGGCGGCTTTGGGCGGTTTGGTCACATTAACCAAAATTTTTTTCGGGCGACTTTGGGCAGTTTGGTAACGAAAGGGTTAAACAATATTGTCTATATCAACAATATTGTCTATTGAAAGAAGTTTTCTTTCAATAGACAATATTTTAATTTTATGACTTAAAAATTACTCCTTATTTACTTATCTTATATTCTATTAAGTTTGCAACTTTTTAAGCAGAAAAATCTTCCAGAACAGTCAAACATCCATAGAGATACAGAAAAGATAATTTTGAGGTGCAAAAATCTTCTTTACTTTTCTTAATATTGTTATTAATGTTTACCAGGAAAATTTAAAAAAATCAGCATTCATTGAATGAAAATGTTGTTGTTGTAGAGAGAGAGAGAGAGAGTGTGAGGCGGTGTTTGATATCACTCCCTCTCTCATTGTTATTACCATTTTGTCTTGTCTCTTTTTTTGCTCTTACGTAACTCGTCTACTCTTTTATTGCGTGATTTTGGACAAACTTACAAACAAGCTCATTATTATGATAGATTGTCTTCATCCATATGCATCACATGGTCATACCAGCACAGTCTTTTTTGTACACTACATCTGATTCTTAATTTTTCCCTCAATACATTTTGTACTTTGTCGTTCATACACACTTACATTGTATATCTAGGTATTCAAGGCCCATGTCTCACTGCTTTGCAATTTTGCATTTTTAACACAAGCAGCTTACAGCCTGCCCTTTTGTTACCAGCAGCAGTTATAGCTTCCTGAACTTTCCCAACTTGTTCTTACCTTTGTTGCTATACTTTAGGAACAACCACCTTCCCTGCCAATTACATTTCTTAGGTAACAAAAACTACTGACTACTTCTAGTGAGCTATTTAGCTTTTAAGAGAAAATATTTCTCTCGTGCTCATAGTATGCATTGCTCCTGTATGTGCCACATATGAAACTTAGTTTCTCTGTTAGTCTTCCTGTAATTCCACTATACCTCTTGTGTGTCCATTGCTTACAATGAGTTCAATATACAGAGTTAATACCCACTGCTTTTCTGCTTATTAAGCAAAGCCATTTCCCCGAAGATACCAGGATTCTGACTTCTTTCCTGCTTACTAAACCTTAATGTTTGCTAAGTTTATTTTGAAATATCTCAATGCTAGGTTTAGCTTCCCTGTTTGGGATTTCCTTTCTAATTCTACTATAGATTCAGCTATGAGAACTAGATCATCAACATTGAGGAGTTTCTGTGGACATCTAGTTTGAAACTCCTCTGTGATGGTGTGTAGGACTGAATCATGGTGGACTCCTACCATCAACAATGAATTCATTGTTCACTTGCACTTACTATGCCTTGGTATAAAGCTTGTACTGCCTGCACAAGCCATTCATTCAAATAACTGAATGTGCTACCCTGTCAATGAATGCAAAGAATAGTGGTTTACTCTAAACCAAGTATTTCTCTTGCAGTTGTTTCACTAGCAAGATTAAACCTGTGGTACCTCTTCCAGGCAAAAAGCCAAATTGCATCTCATGTCACTTTACTATATCATGGATCAGTTGTGCTATGAATATTTCTCTGACCTTCATAACCTGATCAAATAGTTATTCCTCTATAATTTCATCTCTTTAAGGTATCTCTTTTGTCTTCATTGCTAACAATGATGTTGCTATGCCTATCATAGGATTACCTTCTTGTATAACTTCGTTAACTATTCTGATGGTAATCTTGTATTCTACATCAGAGATATTTTGAACACCTCTGCAACTATCCCTGATGGATCACTTAAACACATGTATGTATATGTGTGTGCAAATGAGTTTATATTTCCCCTCATTTTCATAAACAAAAACCATCATACAGATGGTATCTTTTGTTTGCAGCACATTGTGAAAACATTCCTGGATTTCTTGATTTGTTTTCAGTTTTCCATATAGCTGTGTCTGGGCTGTTTGTTGTTGGGGATTATTATCTTGTTTGAAAACTGGTGAGTATGGGCAGTTTTCTTCATGCAAGCATGGAAAAATGGACATGGAGGAAACTCAGTGGTGACAGTGCTATTAAAATAATAGCCACATATTTTGAGAGAATGTTTTATTGCTTTCATTTTTTAAATTCTTTTATTATTTTCGATTTAAATATGGAATCAAAGATTTGGTTGTCTAAGTGTATAAGTTCGCAGTTTTTCAGTTTTGAAGAATTTGTAAAATCTGTAGGAAATACAAATTACTCAATATAAAAAAGTAAATATGCAGGTAACGATGAATTCATCAACAATATATATATATATATATATATATAAAATAAGCAATGAATTAAAATGTAGTTTGTTACTAATAAAAAGGTTCATATTCTTCCGTCTATTTTTGAATAGAGTTTAGTGGCTGACATTTTTGTTAATATTATTTCTAAAACTATATACTTTCATCTATTGGGTTGGCAACTAAGTTCCTGCCATTTTTTAAAATTTTGGAATTTATTGCGTTTTTAAATTTTAGAATCTATTTTTTTTCGAGAATTCTATTTTTGAATCATTTTGGAATCTATTTTGTTTATTTCTAGTTAATTTTAGTTTGTTTTCAGATCATTAAAATGGAATGTCAAGTTAAGAGAAACGAGCATTTTCGACACCTCCTTCTTTTTGCTTTTAATTAAGGTTCTAAGGCTGCAAAAGCTGCTCGCTGTGTATGGAGAGTGTGCTATAGCTGAAAGAACAGCTCGTGATTGGTATGCCAAGTTCAAAAATGGAAATTTTGACCTCAAAGACACACCTCGTTCTGGCCGTCCAGTTGAGTTTGATGAAGAGCGACTAAACCAACTTTTGCACGAAAACGACAAGGGAACTGGTGCAGAAAATGGACTTTTCTGCGTGCTTTAAGTGACAACAGCGAAAATCAATGAGCCACAATTTCCACTGGTTTGCTCGCTTGTCACTACTCAACTCATAGACACAAGCAACAATTTCTTTAATGTTGTTACTGGTGATGAAAAATGGTACCTGTATAATCAACATGAAGCAGCATAAGGAATGGCTTAGCCCCGGTAAACAAGCAACACTGCGCATGAAACAAGATCTTCATCCACATAAAATTATGTTGTGGGACTGGGAAGGGATTATCCATTAGGAATTGCGTGAACGGAACCAAACAGTGAATGCGGAACTCTATGTTCAATAGATGTATTGAC
>NC_043012.1:42867674-42870174 GCF_006345805.1 Octopus sinensis
ATTTCGGCTGTTCAATTCTGATATTTGCTCCAACTCGGCCAGCCCCAGAAAAAACTAAGCTGTAAGCATTAGATTTCTTGGTAGAAGACAGGAATGTGAACGCACAAGACGGATGTGAATACAAGAGACGAAAACGAAATTGAAAACAGTAATGAAAAACAAAACATAATAACGATGGTTGTCATACGACTTTAGACCAAATGAGACAAAACAACAACAACATAGCAGCTGGCGTAGAAATAATTTACCGTTTCGGTAGCGGGGACACATGTTGGTCGAGATACGAAGGCCAACAGAATGGTTGAAGAAGCAGCAGGTCGCAGGAGAGAGAGAAAGAGAGACAGAGAGAGAGGGAATCAAAGAGGGTGGAAGGCAGGGGACAGAATCAGTGACCAAGAGAGGAGAAAGAAGGGATTAAGGAGGATGGGAGGAAGAGAGGGAAGAATCGGAGGGCGCCAAAAGTTTGGTGAAGAAGCAATGGCGGGTAGTAAAAGACAGTGTGTATAGAAGTCTGCAGGGTTTAAAATTGGACAAACAAACGGGGGGGTGCACGTACGCCGCAATAATATAAGAATGAATGTATGTATATTATATATATATGTATATATATATGTATATGTATATGTATATATATATTGTATATGTATATATATATGTAATGTATATGTATATATATATAATATAATATGTATATATGTATGTATATATATATCTATATATATGTATGTGTGTATATATATATAATATATATATATATGTATATATATAATGTATATGTATATATATATATATATATATGTATATGTATATATATATGTATATGTATATATATATATATATATATGTATATGTATATTATATATATATATATATATATTATTAATGTATATCTTATTATATAATATATATATATATATTGTATATGTTATATATATATATATATATATATATGTATATAATATGTATATGTATATATATATATATATATATATGTATATATATATGTTATTATTATATATATATATATATGTATATATGTTATATATATATATATATATAATATTTATATATATATATATATATGTTATATTATATATATGTATATTATATAATATATATGTAATATATATAATATATATATGTATATATATTGTATATATATATATGATATATTTATGTATATTATATATTATATTATGTATATATTATATATATGTATATATATATATTGTATATATATATATAGATGTATATCATCATCATCATCATCATCATTTAGCGTCCGTTTTCCATGCTAGCATGGGTTGGACGGTTCTACTGGGGTCTGTGAAGCCAGAAGGCTTCATCAGGCCCAGTCAAATCTGGCAGTGTTTCTACGGCTGGATGCCCTTCCTAACGCCAACCACTCCGTGAGTGTAGTGGGTGCTTTTTACGTGCCACCTGCACTGGTGCCAGACAGAGCTGGCAAACGGCCACGAACGGATGGTGCTTTTTATGTGCCACCGGCACGAGGGCCAGGCGAGGCTGGCAACGGACACGAAACGGGGCGGTGCTGGCAACGGTCGCGAAACGGAAAGTTCTCTTACATGCCACCGGCACTGGTAACACATCTGCAATTCCATTGATCGATTTCGATTCTGATCCTCACTTGCCTCAATGGGTCTTCACAAGCAGAGTTTCGACATGCCACCGGCACTGGTAGCACATCCGCAATTTCCATTGATCGATTTCGATTCTGATCCTCACTTGCCTCAACACGTCTTCACAAGTAGAGTTTTGTGTTCCAAGAAGGGAAGGTATGCATACGTAGGCTGGCTCCATCCCATGTAGAAGGCCACGGGTTGTGGACTCACTTGTCCTGCCGGGTCTTCTCGCGCACAGCACACTTCCAGAGGTCTCGGTCTCTAGTCATTTCCTCAGTGAGACCTAAAGTTCGAAGGTCGTGCTTCACCACCTCGTCCCAGGTTTTCCTGGGTCTGCCTCTTCCACAGGTTCCCTCAACCGCTAGGGTGTGGCACTTTTTCACACAACTATCTTCATCCATTCTCGCCACATGACCATACCAGCGCAAACGTCTCTCTTGCACCCACAACTGATGCTTCTTAGGTCCAGCTTTTCTCTCAAGGTACTTACACTCTGCCGAGTGTGAGTACCGGCATTACACATCCATCGGAGCATACTGGCTTCATTTCTAGCGAGCTTACGCATATCCTCAGCAGTCACGGCCCATGTTTCACTGCCATGTAGCATGGCTGTTCGTACACACGCATCATACAGTCTGCCTTCACTCGTGCGAGAGGCCTTTTGTCACCGCATCAGAGGTAAGAGCTCTCTGAACTTTGCCCAAGCTATTCTTACTCTAGCAGTTACACTTTCAGCACACCCCACCCCCTGCTGACTTGGTCACCTAGGTAACGGAAACTATCAACTATTTCTAGTTTTTCTCCCTGGAAAGTGACGGAAGTTGGTCTCAGAGCATATTATGTATATATATATATAT
>NC_043012.1:42877674-42882674 GCF_006345805.1 Octopus sinensis
TAGTGCCCTTATAACCATCAGCAAGAAAATGCTGACAAGAATCGACCTCGACACTTCCTGAAATGTATAATGCTAATACAATTCTTGTTAAATAGCTTCCTGAAGATTTCTCTTGAATGAAACAGTACTAGTCCTGTAGAAGCTCCTTCTATATAATAATTTTAATTTACTCGCTATGTATTGAGTACCTACTTACTGTGGTTAACCCCGGATCAACCCGGGACCTACATATATATATGTAATATATATATATATATATGTATGTAATATTATATTATATATGTATGATATATATATATATGTATGTATATAATATATATTATATATATATATATACATATATGGAGTATATATATATATATGTATATCATATATATATATATATATATATATTATATATATATAATATGTATATAATCTATATGTATATATATGTATATAATTTAATGTTATATATATATATATGTATATATATATATATGTATAATATATATATATGTATATATATAATATATGTATATATATATATATGATATATATATATATATATGTATATAGATATATATTATATGTTCTAGATATATATGATATAGATATATATATGTATATATATATATATGGATACTACTATATAGATATGTATATAATATATTATAGTATATATATATATATATATGGATATAATATATATATGTATAATATATATATCTATATATATGTATATATATTATATATTGATCTATTAGATGTATATATTATATGTATTATATGTGATTATATATGTGTATCTATGTATCTATATATATGATATAATGTATATAGTATATAGTATATATCTGTATATATATATGTATATATATGTATATAATATATGTATATATATATGTCATATGTATATATATATATATGTAATATATATATATGTATATATATGTGTATATATATATAGTGCTCTATATGTATATATATATGTGTATATATATGTGTATATATATGTATATATATGTATATATATATATGTGTATATATGTATATATATATATATGTATATATATGGTATATTATAGTATATATAGGTATATATATATATATGTGTATATATATCTGTAATATATGTATTATATATATATGTATATATATGGGTATATATATAGTGAGATATATATATGTATATGTATGTGTATATATATATATGTATATGTATGTATATGTATGTGTATATATATATATGTATATGTATGGGTATGTATATATATGTGTGATATATGTATATGTATATATGTGTATATATCTATATGTATATATGTGTATATTATATGTATATATATGTGTATATATATATATGTTATTATGTGTATATATCTATAGTATATATATGTATATATATATGTATATATATGTGTATATATATATGTATATATATGTGTATATATATATATGTATATATATGTGTATATATATATTATATATATGTGTATATATATATGTATATATTGTGTATATATATATATGTAATATATATGGTATTATATATAGTATATATATGTGTATATATATATATGTATATATATGTGTATATATATATATGTATATATTTGTGTATATATATATTATTATATATGTGTATATATATAATATATATTGTGTATATATATGTATGTATATAATATATATGTATGTATATATATATATATGTATGTATCTATATATATATATATATATTATATATATATATTATATATATATATATATATATATATTATAATATAATATATATATATATATATATGAAGGCGCGTGGCTCAGTGGTTAGAGCGTCAAGCCTACGATCGTGAGGTTGTGAGCTCGAATCCCAGACCGGGCTGCGTGTTGTTGTTCTTGAGCAAGACACTTTATTTCACGTTGCTCCAGTTCACCAGCTGTAGAAATGATTGCGACGTCACAGGGGCCAAGCTGTATCGGCCCTTGCTCTCTTGGACACATCGGTGACGTAGAGAGGGGAGGCCGGTATGCATGGGCGACTGCTGGTCTTCCATAAAACAACCTTGCCAGACTTGTGCCTCAGAGGGTAACTCTCTAGGTGCAAACCCATGGTCTGTGTCTGACCGAAGGGGGTCACCATATATATATATATATATATATTTATATGTTGTATAGCCAGCTGGAGACGATGTCTCCTGGGGCTAAATTACAGCAACATTCATTCTAAACTAGGACTGCCATGTTGTGTTGGCAAACAATCTTTAGTCCAAAGTACTGTGCTGAATATCTCTCATTGTGAGATTTGAAAATAGTAATTTTCTAAATATCACCTAATACATATCAAATGGGGTATACCTGATGAGATATTTTAGTAAGCCAGTAGGTAGCAGTTATCTATTAATTAAATTTTTTAATTTGTCTTATATGTGTTATAAATAGTATTTATATAGGTTAAATCGGGTACCCCAAAACCAATAGTTGTAGGTAAGAAGTTCAGATGATATGTTCCTTCATCATCATGTGCAGCACAAATAACAGTAACTTGGTATAGAAATTACTTAATGGAATTGGGGAAAAACATCCTAAGGTGTGGAGGCTTCTATTTTATAGGTTAGATATGATCGTATACCACAAAAACGTAATACTAGGTAAAAGTAGATAGAAGATTAGTCCCTTTGTTATCACGTACTATGCAAATAATGTTATAAGAGTTTATATAGTAATTATGGATAGGATGTGTTGGAAAGGGAACTCAGATTATACAAATCATTGAACTTTGAGGTCTACATAAGAGAAAGGTGGTGGGACTGAGGTTGTTTTGTCCTTGGCTAAAACCTAAAATACAGGTTATGTGATATCCTTAAGATATTTAAAGGTACAGGTCCACTTGATGGATACATGAAAGTTGAATGTCCAATTATGTATCTGTTGCTTGAGTACAGCTTTGTGACCTTAATTATATTCTATTTCAAATTGAATTTAACATTGCTATCTTCAAGTTCCCAAAATCTTCATGGCTAGAGGAGTCCTGCTTGCCCCATGCCCTAATTTTAAGGATGATAAATGGTTGTGTAAGCGCTGCTTCAGATTTACAGAATAGCCCATATAAGTATAAGTATTTGTCTCCATCACTGCATTACACCTGTAAACTACATTTTTGGTCAAACATTGACCAAAAAGCAGACATAAGTTTTTATCTGAACAGTTGCATCCATTATTGGCTATGACATGATTGTTATTATGAGTGCACCTTCCTATAATATTCGGACCCATGGGATCAAGATCTTAGGAGTTATTGATGCTTGTATAGCTGCTATCAGGGGTAATATTACCATTACTAAGGTCATTACCATTGCAATTAGTTGCTAAACTTGGAGTAAAAGAATATGAGTAATGATTATGGCTGTAAGGGATATTATGCTATCAGATTCTGACAGTAAAGGATTAGGAATGGGCAGTAAAATAGATTGTTTGTCGGCATTAGTGTTTGTGCTATGTTCATTGAGTGTATCAACAACAGGAAATGACATGTGTAGGCCAGAATTAAGGAAAGAGTGTAGACCGTGGCAGGGTGAGAGAGTCGGCTGTTGCCAGAATTACTACTGCTGCTATCAGTTGTAGTAAGCTGAATGATGCCATTATTATTATAGCTACTAACAGGAAGGACTTGCTCACTGGTGATATTAGTATGTATAGTATTAGTGTCATTTAAGTTGGTAGTATTCTGATGATTATTAATATTATTATTATATTTGCTACAATTGTTATTAGGTGCGGTGCTGTTACGGACATCATTACTTATGCTCCGTGCCATGGTTATATATTATTTGTTCAGGCCAGCTATAAGTATGCCCAGATTGGGGAGGGTTGAATAGGAAACCCGAACATTTTTATGGAGGAATAAGCAGTTATATTTATGTAACAGAGGGAAGTTTCTCTTTAGTATGCTAAATAATTTGCTGCATAAATTCGTATCTATTACATGATTGAAGAGAGGATTATACCATATTACGTAACTTTTTCTCATTTTTTTTTCCTTTGTATCCACTATGTTTCTTATACTTATAACTAGTTTCTGATTTATGTGATGAACTTTTGTTTTTATTATTGCCTATATTGTTGCTCTCCCTATTAGTACCAAAGTTATTATTCTCCCAGTTAACTACCCTTCACAACCCTCTACCAGCATGCTGAATAGTTATTCTCTGGACCCTATCACCAACACCATCATGTTTATTATTTTTACTGCCTCTATTTTATTTATTTCTGTTTCATTTTCGTTATTAAGGAATTGTTGGGGTTTTCTAGTTTCACTACCACGATTTAAAAAAAAGTATGACAAAAATGTTTGTTTTAGCACTCCATGTTAAAATTGACACTAAACCAACAGCTTTAAAAAATATTGTGCACAATTTGCTTCTAAAGTAGCTAAAAGTAACAGCTATCAAATATCAAAAGGAAAAAATCATAACATTGACAAAAGTTATTAAAAAAAATCATAACTCTATTTGTGAAAAATGAAATTACTTTCTTGCTAACCCAATACAAGATCTTGCTGTGGATATGGATATCCTTCATTGAGAAATCAACATTGACGTTCTCCATCTCATTGAAAAATTCAAATACCATCAGTGTTGTTTCAGTGGTAGTTTCACATATGAAATAATAATAATAATAATAATAATAATAATAATAATATAATAATAATAAAGATTCTTGAGAGAATTGGATACTTAAATGATATGCATCTGGTAGGGTTGGAGTAATCTGTAGTCACCACTATGATTCATTAAATATCCAGTAGTATATTCAGGTCGTGCACACAGAGAGAACCACCCCTATCAGTATTTAGCGCCTATGGGCTGGTCCAAAGCACACGTTATGTTGATCATATGTTTTTTTGGTATACTGTAGGGTCCAACATGTGAATCCCTATGGTGTATTATAAGCAAATGTAAAATAACAGATGATGGATAAATGTCAGTTCATTACAGCTGTTTCTTACGCATTTTTAATAG
>NC_043012.1:42887674-42900174 GCF_006345805.1 Octopus sinensis
TAGTATTGGAGCTGTGATTTTACACAAGTTTGAAGATGGTAGCCTTATGCTTTGCGTTCTTTATTTCTGGCTGAGAAAAGCTACAGTCAAATAGAAAAAGAAGCATTAGCTATCATATTTGTGGTAAAAAAATTCCATAAATTTATACATGGAAAGAGGTTCCATCTGCAGACAAACCACCGCCCATTATTGTTGATTAAAAAAAGGGTATCCCCACTCATACAGCCAACAGACTGCAGTGCTAGGGAATGATCGTACTGAATTACAACTTCAAAATGGAGTATTTGCTATCAAAAAAATTGGGACATAAAGATTAATACCAAAATACAGTGAGCCACTAGAAGACACAGTGATAGTGGCATTAAAAGCTAAAAATGAAATAAAAATTACATTGTGCAATGAAGTGCATGTGACATTGGAGGAAATAAAAATTAAGGCAGACACAGATGAGTTTATCATAAAATGAAAAAACAGTGAGATCAGAAGAAGCTAATAAAAAAATATGTGTGGCTGGACGTAACATGGTTTTGAATTTGTATTTGATATGTGATAATGCACAGGTTGAATGTTTGTATTTGATATGTGATAATGCACAAGGTTGAATGTTTCAGGAAATCCACACTGGACATCCTGGAATTTCTAGAATGAAGTTGCTTATGAAGAGTTATGTTTATTGGCCAAAAATGGATCTAGATATCGAGAAGTTGGTAAAATCCTGCAGAGGTTGTGCTCTTGCAGCGAAATCACCACCTATAAAATTTCAACCTTGGCCCAAGACCAGATATTCCATGGTCCAGAATACACATAGACTTTGCAGGACCATTAAACCAACCATATTATCTAATTGTAGTAGATAGCTTTACTAAATAGCCAGGAATGTGTAAATGCAGAAAACAGACATCCACAGTAACAGTTGAATTTCTACACAAACTTTTTGCTAGGTATGGTGTTCCAGATACCTTAGTCTCTAATAATGGTACATAATTCACAGTGAATGAATTTAAGAATTTTTGCAAAAAGTACTCAATTGAACATATTCCTTCTCCGTATCGCCCAAGATCTAACAGGCAAGCAGAAAGTTCCATGGATAGATTTAAAAGAGCATTAAAGAAATCAAGAAACAAGCTAGTTGATGACGCAGCATTGACACAATTCTTGAGGGTTTATAGGATAACACCAAACCCAAACACTGTTTCAGGCAAGTCGCCAGCGGAACTAATGTTTGCTTGAAAAATAAAGTGAAATTTTGAGAAGCTGCTACCAATAAGAAAAACATACAGGGAAAACCCTAAAAATGTATTTTAATATTGGTGACAAGGTGTTTTTCAAAATATATAAAAATGGAAAACAGGGTTGGGAAAATGGAGTAGTAACAAAAAGAATAGGTAAAATGACATACG
This sequence comes from Octopus sinensis, assembly GCF_006345805.1. Lineage (NCBI taxonomy): Eukaryota > Metazoa > Mollusca > Cephalopoda > Octopoda > Octopodidae > Octopus > Octopus sinensis. Next base: position 42,889,075 of record NC_043012.1, read on the forward strand.
ATAAGAGGCGAAGAATAGGAACACAAAAGGCATTTAAACCTGCTAAAATAGGGAAAACAGAAAAGAGATACCTATGGAAATGTTCTATGACACCTTTGATGATCCAACGCCGCAATAAATTGAACCTAGGCATAGCAGCACAAGAAAGAGGAAACAAACAGAACGGTTGGAAGTAGTGCCTAAACAGAAGAAATATTAAACTTCTCTAGTAGGAAAATCTCAAAAAGGGAGATGTGTTGATCGAAAATAAATAAATAAATATAATATCAACTTGATGGTGGTTTTTGGGAGGCTTTCAATATGCATAGTGGGGTAAAGCAGGTTTGTATGCTTACCCCCCACCTGGTTTGGAATTTTCTTTGTAGTCGTACTGGAACATGCATTTGTGGCATCAACTGATGGAGTTTATTTCCACACTTGGTCAGGTGACAAACTGTTTAATTTGTTGAGGCTGAAAGTAAAATCCAGAGTGCTCCAGGTACTCGTCAGAGAAATGCTGTTCGCAGATGATGCAGCACTGACAAAGTGCGCTCTGGAAAGCAAATACAGCACCTCATGGACAAACTTTTAAAGGCCTGTCAGAAATTCAGTCTGAAGAAGACATAAGCAATGGGCCTAAGTAATGGGCATCCTGAGATGGGTTGAGGTTGCAGATGATTGCCCACACTGGAGACAAATAATGTGAAAGGGTATGGAGAGAGCAGGAAAAAAACAGGAACAGCGCACAGTAGTGCTGGCAGAGAGCTCCTTCAAATGTAGTTGCTGTATGTGTGACTGCTGCTCCTGTGTGGGCCTCTACAACTACACGCACAAATATATATATATATATATATATATATATATATATATATATATATATCTATATGTGTGTGTCTGTGTATATACACACACACTTTATATACATGTTTGTATATATACATGTATTTGTATATATATGTGTGTATGTATGTATATACATGTGTATATATATGTATGTATATACATGTGTATATATATGTATGTATATACATGTGTATACATATGTATATATATATATATATGTATGTCTGTATATATGTATGTATATATGTATGTATATATATTCTGTTGTGTCTGGTGAGAGTCATTTTCCTTTTGTGCCTTATAATGTAACACACTCACCGGTAAAATTTCCACATTTTTCTTATTTTTATTTTCCTAAAACTTTCGTTGCGTCTTGCAACCTTTTCAATAGTTTTGACTCTGTCCGTTATTTACACTGCGTTCCTTTTTGTTTGTTTGTGCGCATGTGTGTGGGTGAGTGTGTGTATTTGCATGTGTATGTATATATGTGTGCATCTGCATATTTATGTGCTTGCATGTCCGTGTTTGTGTATTTACTATGTATGTGTGTGTGAGCATGTGTTTGTATATGTGTGCATCTGTCTCCTTGTGTGTGCATGTCTGTGTGTGTGTGTGTTATGCAACTATGTACCATGTTTGTATGTATCGATGTGCATCTTTATGTGTGGATCCATGTCTCCATATGTGTCTGTTCTTATAGCCTATGTACCTAGCCGTCTGTATGTTGATCTGTTTATTTTCATATCTATATGCTTACATACAGGAAAATAAAAAAAAGTGCATACGCACACATACATACATTTGTCTCCCTAACAGTCCACTAACTATTCTACTCTACCTGTGGCAGACTATCAGTAGATAGCCCACGGAACTATGTCCAGACCATGCAACAACACATCAGTAGCATGAGAGAAGTTACACCACAGGAACATGAAAGAGTGGAAAAACTTCTCAATGCACACATGGGAATGTGGTGCAACATACGCCAACCTATAAAAAGGACGGCACACAATTTCCAGGCATCCAACAATGATGTTCCTACACTATACGGGTTATGTAAAGACCACAAACCCTACGTAAACTCTGTCACAGGGCCCCCAACCAGACCAGTTTGTAGAGCAAACATCTCCAGCAACTATAGACTGTCCTACTTCCTCTCACAGGTATTGCGACCTCTCATAGAGATGTCTCCGGATGTCTGTATGAGTACGGAAGAGCTCCTCAGTAAAATCAGTACTTGCAACCACACCAATGACCTCACAGGTTGTATAGTGGGTAGTATGGATGTAATTTCACTCTACCAATCTATAGACATAGATTTTGCTGTGGAGAAATGCATTCAAGCAATCTCTGAAAGTGAAGTGGAATTCTGTAAGGTCAACACTAGGGAACTGGGCCTCCTCCTCAGACTATGCTATGACAATAACTATTTAGATGACCCTGACCTTAGTAAATTCTGCCCCACCAAGTCACAGAGGGGAAGACCATCCACCATCACTTCAGCAGTGAAGAAAAGCACCACAGAGCGTTGGAGTGGCTGGACCGCACCCACCCAAAAGCCTGAAAACAACAATCAGGTGAAGGAAACGGTTGCATTTGCAATAGGGGCCAATGTAAAAACCACCTTGAAAAGCCACATAGTAAAGTTTAATAAAAAATACTATACATGCAGGTTCAAGGTGCAGCCATTGGTGTAGGTATAGCTGGATATGTGGCTGGCCTCTTCATGACCTGGTGGGGCAGAAAATTTAAACAAATGTTAGCAGAACAGTCCACAACTCTGCTACTCTACAGTAGATATGTAGATGACATTAATATAATAGTTCGAACCAACTCTAGTGATGGTAATGTAGAGACAGAAGAACGTAATGGAAAGCATCCAGCAAATAGCTAACTCCATTCACCAAAGTATCAAGGAGTACTATAGATTACCCCACTAAGAACCCTAACAATAGACTCCCTTGATACTGAACTTTGGTTAGAGACTGTGAACAATAGAGTACAGCTCCTCCACTCTTATTATACGAAACCCTTAACTTCAAAGTATGTTGTTCACAAGAATTCAGCTTTGTCACACAACAAGAAAATTAACATACTGATAGCAGACCTAGTTAGAATAATGAACAATGTGTCCCCACTATGCAAACCCTATGAAATGAAAAAACATATACAGAACTTCATACACCGCATGCAGTTCTCTGGATATAATCAGAAAGATAGGGTTCGGGTATACAGGGGGGCTAGAAAGAAATTAGATAACATACGTAATGATACCAGTGGTACCTGCCCTAGATATAGAAACAAAGAATGGAATAGAATACATAGAACTTGTGACAAAGCAAACAGGGCGAACACATGGTATAAAACCGACAAATATCAAGGAGTGATTTTTGTAGAGGCCTCAGCCCATGGAGAGCTAGCCTGTAGATTTAGAAAAGCTCTGAAGGAGACCAAACTCAACTTTAAAATTGTTGAAAAGCCAGGGAACTCCATCAGATCACAACTATGTAGGACGTACCCCTTTAAGAATACCATATGCACCAATGATAACTGCATGGTATGTAAGATTAGCCCTGGCATTAACTGTAAAACTCGAAATGTAGTTTACAGTATAAGATGCATAGAAGGTGCTTGTAAGGACATGAACATGACGTATATAGGGAAGACATCTAGGAGCATCGCAGAACGAATAAATGAACATCTAAGACAATATGATGACAGAAAACAGTCCTCCATACTCTACCAACATGCCAAAGACCACCATAGCCACAGTTTACACAGGTAGAGTAGAATAGTTAGTGGACTGTTAGGGAGATAAATGTATGTGTGTGTGTGTTTGTGTGTGTATGCACTTTTTTTTTCCCCTGTATGTAAGCATATAGATATGAAAATAAACAGATCAACATACAGACGGCTAGGTACATAGGCTATAAGAACAGACACATATGGAGACACGAATCCACACATAAAGATGCACATCCATACATACAAACATGGTACATAGTTGCATAACACACACACACACAGACACGCACACACAAGGAGACAGATGCACACATATACAAACACATGCTCACACACACATACATAGAAAATACACAAACACGGACATGCAAGCACATAAATATGCAGATGCACACATATATACATACTTTTGTGTGTTTCTTAAATGGCTTACAAACACCTTCCACGCTGCAATTGTTTTCGTTCCAGCACACGATCTCAGATCAAATCACTTGCTATGCGAGTACATCTCCGTAATTATTATTTTGTACTTTACTTAATTATTGGTATATGTTTTATTGTATATTTAATTTTTTTCTATATGGTATGATTTAATTATATCATTGTTATATCCTTGTTGAATTGCTACATATATATTACTACACTCTCGGAGTGGTTGGCGTTAGGAAGGGCATCCAGCTGTAGAAACACTGCCAGATCTGACTGGCCTGGTGCAGCCTTCGGGCTCCCCAGACCCCAGTTGAACCGTCCAACCCATGCTAGCATGGAAAGCGGACGTTAAACGACGATGATGATGATGATGATGATATTGTGAAATTTGATTTAAAATTGAATAATTCCCTGTAAGTTTGGAATGATATTCCCTAATATTATATATATATATATATATCTTATTATAAAAGGCAGATTTTATCTGCCTCCCTTTGGGAGTTATACAAATCTACAATATAGGATTTCTTCAATTACAATTTACCTAGCAGTTTTAAGAGTACAATGCATCGCGTCATGCCAGGTCCAGTTTTTAAAATTTAAACTCCAATTAAGCAAAATTTACAGAAAACTCACATTCTGGTGTGTGTGTCAAATGCTTTTCTTAGTCTGGTTTACACCACACGCAAACGCACACACACACAAAGGGAGCGAATTGTTTCACTCACGCTATCACCCTTCTCCTCCTTTGTCTTTGCAAGTTGGCAGCTATTAAAGTGAAAACAGTGAATCCGACAGCGATTAAGAACACGAATTAGCACCTGAATGGAGTGAAAATTTAAAAACTGTTTCTTTCGGTGATTTTTCTGAAGAAACTGCACCAAGCCACAGACTTTCCTAGAAGAGTAAAGCCTTACACTATTTCTATTTACTTTTTCGAATGAGCCCATTTGAAATCATTACGGCAGAAACGAACTGTTACGCTAAACGTAAACAAAACGAAAGAAAGGATAGTTTGTTATTTCCCACAACCTTAAATGAAATTAAGGCCTATTTTGCCATAAATATTATTATGGGTATCAGAAAGTTACCCAGAATAACAAATTCTATCGTAAAATTTTGTTGTATACCCAATTGAATATTAGCTAATAACCCATTTTCTATAGCGATGTTTGAACAAAATTTTAATAATTTTACAGAAAGTTACCCAGAATAACAAATTCTATCGTAAAATTTTGTTGTATACCCAATTGAATATTAGCTAATAACCCATTTTCTATAGCGATGTTTGAACAAAATTTTAATAATTTTACAGAAAGTTACCCAGAATAACAAATTCTATCGTAAAATTTTGTTGTATACCCAATTGAATATTAGCTAATAACCCATTTTCTATAGCGATGTTTGAACAAAATTTTAATAATTTTACAGAAAGTTACCCAGAATAACAAATTCTATCGTAAAATTTTGTTGTATACCCAATTGAATATTAGCTAATAACCCATTTTCTATAGCGATGTTTGAACAAAATTTTAATAAATTTACAGAAAGTTACCCAGAATAACAAATTCTATCGTAAAATTTTGTTGTATACCCAATTGAATATTAGCTAATAACCCATTTTCTATAGCGATGTTTGAACAAAATTTTAATAATTTTACAGAAAGTTACCCAGAATAACAAATTCTATCGTAAAATTTTGTTGTATACCCAATTGAATATTAGCTAATAACCCATTTTCTATAGCGATGTTTGAACAAAATTTTAATAATTTTACAGAAAGTTACCCAGAATAACAAATTCTATCGTAAAATTTTGTTGTATACCCAATTGAATATTAGCTAATAACCCATTTTCTATAGCGATGTTTGAACAAAATTTTAATAATTTTACAGAAAGTTACCCAGAATAACAAATTCTATCGTAAAATTTTGTTGTATACCCAATTGAATATTAGCTAATAACCCATTTTCTATAGCGATGTTTGAACAAAATTTTAATAATTTTACAGAAAGTTACCCAGAATAACAAATTCTATCGTAAAATTTTGTTGTATACCCAATTGAATATTAGCTAATAACCCATTTTCTATAGCGATGTTTGAACAAAATTTTAATAATTTTACAGAAAGTTACCCAGAATAACAAATTCTATCGTAAAATTTTGTTGTATACCCAATTGAATATTAGCTAATAACCCATTTTCTATAGCGATGTTTGAACAAAATTTTAATAATTTTACAGAAAGTTACCCAGAATAACAAATTCTATCGTAAAATTTTGTTGTATACCCAATTGAATATTAGCTAATAACCCATTTTCTATAGCGATGTTTGAACAAAATTTTAATAATTTTACAGAAAGTTACCCAGAATAACAAATTCTATCATAAAATTTTGTTGTATACCCAATTGAATATTAGCTAATAACCCATTTTCTATAGCGATGTTTGAACAAAATTTTAATAAATTTACAGAAAGTTACCCAGAATAACAAATTCTATCATAAAATTTTGTTGTATACCCAATTGAATATTAGCTAATAACCCATTTTCTATAGCGATGTTTGAACAAAATTTTAATAATTTTACAGAAAGTTACCCAGAATAACAAATTCTATCGTAAAATTTTGTTGTATACCCAATTGAATATTAGCTAATAACCCATTTTCTATAGCGATGTTTGAACAAAATTTTAATAATTTTACAGAAAGTTACCCAGAATAACAAACGAGCCCTTCTGGGTATTAGCGCGCGTCTACGATGAGTCTACGATTTAAAAAAAAATTACCATCATATTTTTCCATTTTAATGCATTTTTTTCGCTTTTATATAAGGGAAGTAACTCTCTAAAAATATCTACGATGTGTCAACGATTTAAAGAAAAATTTACCTTAATTTTTTTTCAATTTTTAATGCATTTTTTTGCTATTTTTTGGCTATAACTCTCTAAAAATGCTTATATAGTTATTTCCCTTACAACCCGAGCAACGCCGGGCGATACTGCTAGTATATATATATATATATATCTCTTATTATAAAAGGCAGATTTTATCTGCCTCCCTTTGGGAGTTATACAAATCTACAATATAGGATTTCTTCAATTACAATTTACCTGGCATTTTTAAGAGTACAATGCATCGCGTCATGCCAGGTCCAGTTTTTAAAATTTAAACTCCAATTAAGCAAAATTTACAGAAAACTCACATTCTGGTGTGTGTGTCAAATGCTTTTCTTAGTCTGGTTTACACCACACGCAAACGCACACACACAGTGGGCAACGATTATTATAAAAGGCAGATTTTATCTGCCTCCCTTTGGGAGTTATACAAATCTACAATATAGGATTTCTTCAATTACAATTTACCTGGCATTTTTAAGAGTACAATGCATCGCGTCATGCCAGGTCCAGTTTTTAAAATTTAAACTCCAATTAAGCAAAATTTACAGAAAACTCACATTCTGGTGTGTGTGTCAAATGCTTTTCTTAGTCTGGTTTACAGCACACGCAAACGCACACACACAGTGGGCAACGAATAAAATGAAAGTAATTGACTTACTGTAGTGAGTGATTCTTTCACTCTGCCTCCCACTTCCTCTTTCAACACATAGACACGCAAATATATAAATAAAATTGTAAGCTAATGTGCGTGTGTGCGAGTGGGTGTGTGTGGGTGTGCGCGCGCGCGCGTGTGTGTGTGTGTGTGTGTGTGTGCGTGTGCGTGAGTGTGTGACAGGAAAGTTTTTTACGACGAATATAACACCTATATCCAAGTAGCAGAAAGATAAGACAGTAAGGTGTGATTTGAGGGAGATTTGGCTGCTATTTCTACCATGTCTAGCTGCCATGTAGGGGTCTCCCTCATAGGCTCATACATACATATATACATAGATAAGACAGTAAGGTGTGATTTGGGGGAAATTTGGCTGCTATTTCTACCAGGTCTAGCTGCCATGTAGGGGTCATCCTCATAGGCTCATACATACATATATACATAGATAAGACAGTAAGGTGTGATTTGGGGGAAATTTGGCTGCTATTTCTACCAGGTCTAGCTGCCATGTAGGGGTCTCCCTCATAGGCTCATATATACATAGATAAGACAGTAAGGTGTGATTTGGGGGAAATTTGGCTGCTATTTCTACCAGGTCTAGCTACCATGTAGAGGTCCCCCTCATTGGCTCATATATATATACATACATAAGACAGTAAGGTGTGATTTGAGGGAGATTTGGCTGCTGTTTCTACCAGGTCTGTTAGGCCTTCTCATGTAAACTCAAGCTTTCTCATGCCTTGAACATAAGACCAAAGCAGAGAATGTATTCTTTTATTCTTCTGCTTTTTCCAGCCATTGGTCTGTGGCCATGCTGGGGCAATGCCTTGAAGAATTGTAGTTTAATGAATCAACTCCAGTTTTATTTTTGTAAGCATTGTACTTATTCTATCTGTTTCCTTTGTCAAACCACTAGGTGACAGGGATGTAAACAAACCAACATTTGTTGTCAAGCAGTGGTAGAGGACAATCACACGCACAGACACGCACACACACACATACATGCATACACATATACACACATACATACATACATACATATGTGTGTATATATATATTGCAGCGTGGAAGGTGTTTGTAAGCCATTTAAGAAACACACAAAAACCGTTACATTCACTTCAACATTTAAATTTAATTTGCCAAAATATTTTCGTCGCTTTGAGACCGCGACCTGTTCACTGACAAAAATATCGTGCTAACAGGTCGCGGTCTCAAAGCGACGAAAATATTTTGACAAATTAAATTTAAATGTTGAAGTGAATCTAACGGTTTTTGTGTGTTTCTTAAATGGCTTATAAACACCTTCAACGCTGCAACTGTTTTCGTTCCAGCACACGATCTCAGATCAAGTCACTTGCTATGCAAGTACATCTCTGTAACTATATATATATTTATATATATATATATGTGTATTGGTAAAAACAGTAAGATAACAAAAGAAAGAAAGAGACCTCAATATTATGTAAATAGAGGAAATCTTTATATATAAAAGTGAGGTTGTGTGTCTGTCTCCTACGATTTAGATTCCTAACTACTCCCACATTTTGCGGTGCAGTTTAACCAAAACCGGCTATCTTATAGTCGTGATTCATATCGAGACCGTCTGGGTATTAGCGCACGTCTACGATGAGTCTACGATTTAAAAAAAATTTACCATCAATTTTTCCCATTTTTAATCCATTTTTGACATATATAAGGGAAGTAACTCTCTAAAATTTATTATTAAATCTCAGAACGTAGAAAGCTACAGTAACACCCCTCCCCCTTTGTGGTTAGCCATATTGAGATGGCTATTATACTTTACATCTCTAAAAATGCTTATATAATTATTTCCCTTACAAACCCGAGCAACGCCGGGCGATACTGCTAGTATATATATATATATACCAGATTAATGTGAAACAAGGTGGGAAAAATAGTACTTCAATACCAGAGGTAGAGTAATATGCTTTATTAAAAAGCAGCAAAAATATCATGAAAGCTGTTACTCAGGGTTTCATATTCCCATTCGTTGGACAGTTTTGTTATTCTAAATAAAACTGTTTGATGGACGAGAACATGAAACTCTGAGTAACAGTTTTTGTGATATTTTTGCTGCTTTTTAATAAAGTGTGTGTATATATGTATACGCACACACACACTATGTATATGTGTGTGTGTATATATATATATATATATATATATATATATATATATATATATATATATATATAGATGCTGGACAAAATAATGGAAACACCTTAAAAATCTCAAACAAATTAATTTTAATATGGAGTAAGATTGCCTTTGGCAGTAATTGCAGCTTGAATTCTACGAGGTATGGGCTTGTACTAAGTTTGGATTGGTTCCAAAGGAATTTTTGTCCATTCTTCAGTTAAAACAGTCTCCAGTTTTTGTAGTGATGTTGGTGGTGGATATCGACTCCTTATTTGTTTTTCTAAAATGCACCATAAATGTTCAATAATATTGAGATCTGGGGACTGTGGTGGCCAGATAAGATGTTCAACTTCAGTAGAATGTTCCTTGTGCCATTCAGTAAAAACTTTAGCTGTGTGAATTGGTGCATTATCATCCTGAACGATTATGTTTCCCTCCGGAAACAGTTCCACAACCATAGGATGAATTTGATCAGGTAAAATGCTGAAATAGTCTTGACTGTTAATTCTGCCATGAATGGAAACCATTAGGCCAGCAGATTTCCAAGATATAGCCCCCTCCCCATCATCACAGATCCTCCTTCATGTTTAACAGTAGGAAGAAGGCAGTCTAGTTCAAATGTTTCTTTTGGCTGTCTCTACATGTATACTCGGCCGGTTGTCGGAAAGAAGTTAATGGATGACTTGTCTGAGAAAATAACATTCTTCCACTGCTCTAGGGACCAATTCTGTAGGTTTTTACTCCACTCTAAATGCTTTGCAACGTTTGTTTTTGAAAGTAGTGCCTTTCTAATTGCAGCTCTCCTATGAAATCCAAACTTTGTGCAGCTCCTGGTGAACAGTTTTTGTGGAAACTGGGTCCTCGAGGTGGTCATTAAGCTCTGCAGTAATTTTGGGGGCTGTACTTTTGTGATACCTTCTAACAATTAGCGTAAGAGTCCGATGGTCCCCATCTGAAAGTTCTGGATTTCTTTCAGAGTTTTGTTTCGACGAGGAGGTTTTTTCCTTCTTTCTCAAAGGCTGTCATTACTTTCTAGACAGTACTTTTTGATACACCAAACATTTCGACTATTTTTTGTTAAGCTAGCACCTGCCATATGAACACCAACAATTTGATCTCTTTGAAAGTGTTATAGATCTGTCATTTTAATGAATTTTAATTACCTTTTTCTTCTGATACCTGAAAAGAATAAGCAATTTTAGCAAAACATATTAAGCAACACTAATAATAAATCAAAAAACATAAAAATAAACAAGCTTTTGATGGTTTTATAGATATTTCAAAATTATGATGTTAGGTGCTTCCATTATTTAGTGCAGCCCCTGTATATAAACTGTGCATCACGCTTTATTGCACATCAAATTCTTGTTGATATTTTGAATATTACACATTATAC
>NC_043012.1:42905174-43032674 GCF_006345805.1 Octopus sinensis
TAACCACACCTTGAGTTTTAGGCACTGGAACAAAAGAAAAACGACACAATTATCTAATCATATTTGGTCTTTAAAAGATAAAGGTGTTGAATATAACATACATTGGAAGATTTTGGCCAAATGTAAGCCCTATACCAACGGCAGCGGTAGGTGCAGTCTATGCGACATGGAGAAATGGCTTATCTGGAAAAGCAGCTTAGACCCTACTACATGTCTAAACTCAAGGATAGAACTTTTCGGATCATGCCCACATGTGACTAAATTTTTGTTACGTTTTTGGTCCCCTAAAGAAAACAGATAGAACATGCTTTCTATGTTATGTCCCAAAAAGTTTTTTATCTCATTATACCTTTTATCATATATTTTTTCATATTTTTATATTTTCGCACATAATAATTTTTTCTGTACTTTTCTATCCTGCATTTTTTCCTGTGCCTATATAGACATGTATATAGATTCATTTATACACGTGTGTGAATATGTATGAATGGGCAGTTTTTTAGATGTGTGCGTGTGTGCGGACATAAGAATGCTCATATATATATATATATATATATATATAGACGTTTTTACTTAGTATTTAAAAAAAAAAATTTGGTGGGAGGGACATATGTATATTCAATTTTTGTATATGCGTGTGTATGTATGCGTATATAAATATGTGCTGGTATGTACATATATGGGCGTGTGTGTGTATGAGTGCATAGGGGCTTATCCGTATATGTACGTGGTTTTTATGCTTTGTATACTTCCTTATTATATATATATTTTTTCTGCTATCTTTAACCATGGTTTTTCTTGTGTTTGTGCATATATAGACGTATGTATGAACTTTTACGGTACGCATGTGTGTGTGTATGAGGTTGTATATATATGCGTATATATTTGGCGAAAAATGCGAGTGAAGATGTGTACGTTTTCATAGTGACGTATAAGTATGCACGTGGGTCGCGAGCAGAATTATAATACAGTAATTTCCCTTTATATAACAGTATTTTTTCATAAGCCAGATAACCGAAGAGATGGTGTTGTGGATTTCCACTTCGGCATCTGAAACTCAGAGTTTTATCTTGACTATTGAGTAATGTAACGTATTATTTTATAGATAAATTTCCTCTATTTACATAATATTGAGGTCTCTTTCTTTCTTTCTTTTGTTATCTTACCGCTTTTACCAATAAATTACCTCCCAGACGATGCTATTCTTCACTAAGAGCTAATACAGCTTTTTTGGATTATAACCGAACATCGGTTGAGGACTCTTACACACAGAAGAATTTAATATGGATGCATATTACATAGATTATTCTATGAAAAATATACCTATCCCATCAAGGGAACTTTATTCAAAGAAACTTTTAGAGAAAATTACTGATCTAATTAAGCGCATGAGATGGAAAGCTTTCTTTTTTGATACAGAAGTGGACACCATGGAAAATACTTTCTATCGTATAAAATGTAAAAAATGGTGGAGTTGCTGTATACATCCGTGATGATCTCCCACCCCAGGTATTGCTGTCATACTCAAATTCGGTATGTGACACTTTAATTGTATGCATAAGACTACATAATATAGTCATATGCAATACATATTGCCCACCGGATGCTCCAAACCACATTGGCAAGTTTGAAGATTGCCTCACAAGAATTAAGGAAATCCTCATGAATCTGGAACACCATGTGACCACATTCCTTATGGGTGATTTCAGCTTCCCCAACGTCAAATGGCCTGAAGGTCTCATACTCTCAGGAACGACTCATTGCAAGCAAGCACAGGTGGAGTCCCTGCTCAACCTCACTAATGCCTTATTCATGGAGCAAGCTGTACTCAGACCAACTAGGGTGAAAAACATTCTGGATCTCTATTTCACGAACAATATGGACATCATTCATGATGTGAAAGTGACACTGACATTAGTCTCGGATCACAACATAACAGAGAGAAGGAAAGAATGTAAGAGAATGGAGAAAGAAGATTAGTTAAAAATAGCAAAAAGTAACAAAATAATAAAAAATAATGTAAAAATGAACAATAAAACCCTGAAGATATGAAGAAAGGGAATAAAGAAAAAGAAAAAAGAAAAAACAAAGATATAGAACAGTCAGTGGTCAGTGGAGATAATTTGAGAGTAGGAGTGGGGATAGAGAGAGAAAGGCATTATAGTGTAAATGATAGTGAAATGGGGGGGGGGTTAAAGGGTAGAGGGAAGACCAATGTGTAGTAGTAGCTTCGAATTGTGATGCAAAGATATGAAGGATTCAGGAAATAGCAGTTCAGTGGTCTGAGAAAATATATATGTGAAGATGTATATACATGTATATATCAGATAAGTTACATATACAATCCTTATTCGCATGTGTATGCCCTCATACATGCTTATATGCTCATCTGCGTGTATCATTGCCCCTGCATATACAGGTATATATACCTTGCATGTGTATAAATGTTTACACATACCCACATGTATGCATACATGCATACCCTCACTCGTATGTATACATGTGCGCATGGGTGTGTACGTGTATAGAGGTAAACGAATATAATCAGATGGTTGCATATGTGAGAAACTAGATAGGGGCTATGAGTTAGGGTGTAAATTTATGGGTTAATGGGATTACCTAATTATTTCGGAAATGTACAGCATGGTCATTTTGACATTTGGATTTGTGATAGAATTTAAATGTGTGATAAAAGCAGTGGTTATGTTTATCGTTATGTTTATCAAGCAGTGTTGGAGGGTTTTGCTTTAATATTTAGAGTGTCTCCTTTGGGCAAAGCTTGCAGATTGAGCATTGACCTTGGTAGGGAAGTCCTGAGTCTAGTATGGACCATGATAGAGTATAAGGTACATTTGCATTTTTGAGATGCTGTATGTGGTTGGCGAGTGTTGTAGATTTAACATACTGCAAGCTCACTGGTTAGATAATAAAAAATAAGTAAATGAAAAAATTAGATTTCCTATATTCAGTTGAGTGGCTAGTGGCTGGAATGGTATCCAGCTGTTAAAAGATGTAATAAAGCTTCCCACTCATACAGCATTGAGAATTGAATTCAAGTTGGTGTTGAAGATAACAGGGTAATGAAATGGTATGAGTCATCGAAAATACGTTTAGTTTGTACCTGTGCATGTATGAAATTACACACACACACACACTGTGTATATATTTTGTATAAGTATATACATATATGTATGTATTTTGTATATGTATGTTTATGTGCATGTGTGTGCATATATATAGATATATAGTTGGAATTTACAGAAAAAAGATGTTCTGGTATTTGCTGAATTTTCTCTGGAGAACATTTTTTTTTTGTAGTTAGATCGCATGTGATATTCTAGTGTATGGTTATCCACCTAGTGGTTTATCCCTAAATATACATATGTATTGAAATTTTTTTTGATTTTTAAGATTTTTTATATATGCTAGGCTACTGGTTTTAAATTGATATTAAATTAATATTCAATTTATCTCCCTCATTATTTGAATTATATATATATATATGAAGGCACGTGGCTCAGTGGTTAGAGCGTCAAGCTTACGATCGTGAGGTTGTGAGCTCGAATCCCAGACCGGGCTGCGTGTTGTGTTCTTGAGCAAGACACTTTATTTCACATTGCTCCAGTTCACCCAGCTGTAGAAATGAGTTGCGACGTCACAGGTGCCAAGCTGTATCGGCCCTTGCCTTTCCCTTGGACAACATCGGTGACGTGGAGAGGGGAGGCCGGTATGCATGGGCGACTGCTGGTCTTCCATAAAACAACCTTGCCCAGACTTGTGCCTCAGAGGGTAACTCTCTAGGTGCAAACCCATGGTCTGTGTCTGACCGAAGGGGGTCACCATCACCATATCGTAACTAAAGGAGTGGAGATGAGTGGCATATTGTTGCTTAAATTTTTTGGTCATCCTATGTATATGGCTGTAAAGTTGTGCAATTGGTTAAGGACTGTGCATTTGTAGATTACATTATATCTTCTGCAATCGGTTTGTAGCGGGCAGTTGATTCCAGGACGGCAATTACAATTAGGTGAATTTTGAGGACCGTGTTTGGTAACTGAGGAGGTAGTATCATCAGAAGAGAGGCTATAGAAGGCGGGGAATTATATATTATTTTTATTATTATTATTATTATTATTATTATTATTATTATTATTATTATTACCATTATCATCATTACTAACGTTATCATTACTACTATTGTTACTGCTACTTCTGCTAATTGTCGGGGCATTAGAGATTGTGGTGGTGTTCCGGGCATTGTCAGTAGAATGGGTTGGGATGCAGTTATGACCAAGCGTAATGGTATCTATGCTAGATGTGTGTTGATTATTTGTATTAGTAGAGTTGTAGTTATGTGAGTTTTGATAGTAAAGAGAGAGCATTTGCTTATTCAATGATGCTACCTATCTTCTGATGATACTACCTCCTCTGTTACCAAACAAGGATGGGTCATTTGAAGTTTTCTTTCTTCAGTGAAGCACCAGATTATCCTTGCAATTTTGGCTGATTATTCTTGAGATTGCTCCAATCTGGCCAGCCCAAGGAAAAACTGAGCTAATTGCATTAGAAAGCAGTAGAAAAAACAGACAATGAGCCTTACGCCATTGATACAAAAATTTCACAAACACATGGAAGAATATCGATGTTGCACAGACAAAGGTCAGATCAAGAAAGAAAGAACAGGCTTGGCTGAACACTGGTCACGTGGGAAGAGAAGAGAGAGAAGTAGAAGCAGAGGGACAGAAGAATTAAGGAGGGGTGAGAAAAAAATGACAGGAAAACAGTGAAGGGAAAGTGAGTAAAAAGAGAAGGCAAAGAGGGAGAACGAAAGAAACGAATAAGCGTGAAAGGGTGGATAGACAGAAATAGTCATACAAGATTTAGAAAAATGTGTACTTACATATAAGAGACCAAAGTGTATGTACCTCGCTATATATATATATATATATATATATATATATATATATATATATACGTTTATATATTTGTTTTGCAAGATTTTTGATGTGAAATCGCGTGTTGAAACAGATATTGTTGTATTTAGGAATGGTCATTTTGCCAGTTTAGCCAATAAAAACACGGACTATATATTTGGTGTTACTTTGCTTCAGCGTTATTTATTTTTTACATTAATCTTAATCTTATTTCGGCCAGAGTTCTTTCGTCACACTCCTGTGACCGCATCAGTGGTCCTTTGCTTTCTTCTTTCTTATTTGTGTGTCTCTCCTTACTAACGGTTAGTAAGTAATGATTGTGTGTACTTGTATATATCTATAAATAAGGTTATATGTGTATCTAAGACGTATCCTGTCACCGTGAGATGGTGGTGAGAGGGACAAACACGCACATACACACACATGTGTATGTGTGTCTATATACATGTATACAACTTGAAAAGACATATCAATACATAAACATACGTTCACATGTATGTACACACTTAACCTAAGTACTCACGTACATACATAAGTACATACGTAGATACAGGCATGCACACATGCATACACATGTACACAAATGCATACTCACATACACACACACACACACACACACACACATATATACGTACATATATATCATGAACTAACTGTTACTTTCTCAGATGCAGCATGGAATTTTGTCAGTGAACTGGTCGCGGTCCCAAAGCGACAAAAATATTTTGATAAATTAAATTTAAATGTTGAAGTGAATCTAACGTCTTTTGTGTATTTCTTAAATGGCTTATAAACACCTTCCTCTCTGCAATTGTTATATATATATATATGTATGTATGTGTGTGTGTGTGTGTTTGTGTGTGTGAGACTTAGCATTGCCGGGTCTAGTGCTAATGCTTGTTGTTCATTTCCAGTGTTTCAATAAAAAGTTCTTACTTAATCAAGGTAGTGCAGAAACACTGTATAACTCGTGAGTTCTAGCCTTGAATTGTCTTAGATACCAGTGTGCTTCTGTTTGGTTAGCTCTAAAATGGGGTAAGAACAAAACTCAGGCTTTTTACAGATAAAGATTGCTCCATTTTGTGCTAAATCCTTTTCTTTGTTTTGGGAAATTATGTTCGCCTTTCCATTGCATATGTTTTTTAACATGTTTGACTGAGCCTCTGCAGATTCTGAGCACAGTGAAGCTTTACTGTAGCATTGTAAATTTATCGACTGCTATTTCCAGTAAACATTGGTGCCTTGTTGTATCACTACTCTATAGCCCTACCTTTACGTTGCTTTATTTTACTGGAAAGTAATACATTTGTTTTGTAATATTTAATTCTTCATTGAAAAATATATTATGTGTGTGTGTAAAGATATATATATATATATATATATATATATATATATATATATATATATATATATATATATATACACAAATTGAGATAGGGGTTGTAAATGCAACCCTCTATGGGATAACGTATATCCAACATACTGCTAGTGAAGTACCCAACAAAGTTAATACATAAATGTTAATGATTGCGATGCAATCAATTCATTTACTGTATTATATGGGCAAAGGTAAAATGATTTACCACAAATTACTAATACAAGATAAGAAAATGGAGAAATACATCTAAATCAAATATCAATTACCAGATAATACTCAATCACATACTTTATTAAACCACCACATAAGAGACTATAGGGTTAAATATAAAAAGCAGAACAAATCTGTGTACATAAAGGAATGTACATAAAAAAGTGTACATAAAAGAGTAATGTTGTATAATAAGTAGAATATATATAGAAGAGAATATAAATACAAGTAAATATAAATATAAGTATAAATTACATCTTACAGCTGTTTCGGCCATGTCGATAATTATGTCTCATTTTACCAATATTAACCCTTTATGGTTGGTCAATATATAGATATAAATGAGACATTAACAAAAATATCACAAGGCCTCTTCGGAGATTATGTAATATAACTCAGTCTACATATATACCCACATGGGTGTGGGTGCGTACCCACAATACAACATATAAATATACATATGAGTGCATATACTCACACTCCTATACATATAAAAATATACATTTACATAATGATATAAATAAATAATATAAATTAGTAAACATATATGTGTTCCACACTCAATGTCTCAGTTTTTCGACTTAATATTGTGATAATAAACATACACAAATTAATACCTAGATGCAAATATACATAGTCAATAGTACATTATATTACTTCATAATAGTTTCTAAAGTGTCATTAAAGTTAGTATCATTATCGTTGTCAATACCATTAATGTTATCATTGTTATCATTCATAATATTATTAATAACTCTTACATTATGATCCAGAGCGGAATATATGTATGTCCGTGTTCCAGTTAATAATTTTCCTTATGGCATAAATACACTATTAGATTTGAATTTAAAATTATCATTATCTTCCTCACGGTTGGTCAATTGAGAACCGCCCGACCTCCACCACACCGTACAAGCAAAACATACACATCCACATCTAACCCTAAACCCATACATCCACACAGACTCACACACACATGAATACACTCCGACACTAGGTAACAGAAGCTGTCAACTACTTGTAGTTTTTCTCCCTGGAATGTGATGGCAGTTGTTCTCTGCACATTTTCAGTGTTTATTGCACCTGAGCACCTGCCACATACAACGACTATCTTCCCAGTTAGCCTTCCTTTGATATTGCTGCACCTCTTATGTGTTCATAGCTTACACTGGGTAGATCGAGCAGGGCCATCTACCTGAAGGGATTTGTGGTTTTTCTTCCTGCCCGCTTATTAAGAGTTTTTTTTTTAGCTAGGTTGACTCTAAAGCCCTTCGTTTCTAATCCTTGCTTCCACACCTGAAACTTCTCCTCTAGTTCTGATAGTGGCTCAGCAATTAGGGCAAGGTCATCAGTATAGAGGAGTTCCCAGGGGTATCCTGTCTTGAATTCCTGTGTTATTACCTGGAGGACTATGATAACCAGGAAGGGTTATCCTCGGTGGACTGCTATCTCCACTCGGAATTCTTCCCTGTACTCATTGTGAATCTTCACCTTACTGACAGCATCCCTGTACATGGATTGCATAGCTCTCATGTATATATGTCAAAACATATGTGTATATATAATCTCTATATATAAAACTGAAATGCGTTTCGACCGCTTGGATCGCTTTGAAGGCCACTACATCCCGTTGGATTGACTCCAAAATTTACAGGGACATGTAAAATGAGGTGATGATGCCCGTAGGCTACCTTAGAAATCCCTATCTTAAAAGGTGTCGTTGCTAGGGCCAAAAACCCACTTTGACAAGTCCACTCCCGTTCTTTAATGTATGTCTTCCTCAACTCACTCTCGCTATTTCCTCTCTTCCCAGCACTTTTTCACTCACTCTATTTCCTACATTCCCATCACTTTCACTTCGTCAAACGGCCTGCTTTTATGTATCTGTCTGCATTCATAGAGAAAATTACCATCACCACCACAACCAACACACAATCATGACAACAAATATTATGAATCTCGCCATCGCATTCTATTGTCTGCCTGTCAACGCGCCGATCGAGCAAATACAAACAGAACACACCAACGAGCATTCGTGTTCTGGTGATAACGTAGGTTTTTCGTATCTATTACATTTTAACATTTATTTAGAACCCTGCAAATTTTTCGTGCTAAATTTACATTTTTTACTACTTTATTTTTTCTTAAATTGATGCTTTTATTAAAATTATAATTCTAATTGTCTGGGTCAGCAGTTCGTTTCCTCGGAGGATATGGAAATTCCTATTACCCAGAGAGAAATAACTCCAGCAGCTCACAACTATTTCAACAAAGACAAGGTTACCTGCTTACCAGTCGAATTCAGCGTCAACGCTCATGTATGAGAGACACTCCAACACACATATCTACATATATATCATGTGTGCATTATGTGGTCGGTTGAGCTGAAAATATGCAGACCTATGTTAAAAGTGCTGGCAAGTTTGCATGACAACTATTTTTTTTCCTCAAATGAAACGCATGACCTCTTGGACAAAATTCCTCATCTTTTAAAATGTGGCCCCAGTAGACCCGAATGAAATCAGGTTATATTAACCAAAATGTGAAAATGGGGCTGGAAGGTGATTAAAATTTAAATGAGCGGGTGTTTAGGAATTCTCTGTTACATCAAGCTAAAAAATTTGCGCCAGCCTTTTAATCGTCAATGTGTTGCCGTCCATGATGAAGAAGTTTTGAATGCTTGCCATGGTGAGTCTACTGTCGTGAGAAAGAATCACTTCAAAACTTGGTGTTTAGGGATTTTCTTTTACATCAAGTTCAAAATTTTACGCCAGCCGTTAAACTGTCAATACGTTGCTGTCCGTCATTATGAAATGCCAGCCATGGTGACTCTACTATCCTCACATTCTATCCCTTCAAACTTTGGTTTCCAATATTTTATTATTTTTATTCAGCTCGCAAGTTCGTCTGTCTCTTTTAAATGTTAGCGTTTTGCTGTCTGCCTTGAAGCAGACCTTTCCGTTGTTACTGCCTGATATTTATGATTGATCTTTCTAAATATTTTATTTCTCAACTTACTCAAGATCTTTTGTTGTTTATAAATGGGAGAGAGATAGAGAGTAAGAGAAAGCGAGGGAGAGTCCGAGAGAAAGGAAGAGTAAGAGAGTGGGGAAAGCGAGAGAGAAACAAAGAGGGAGAATCATCATCATCATCATTTAAAGTCCGTTTTCCGTGCTAGCATGGGTTGGACAGTTTGACTGGGGTCTGGGAAGCCAGGAGGCTGCACCAGGCTCCATTCTGATCTGGCAGTGTTTCTACAGGTGGATGACCTTCCTAACGCCAACCACTCTGTGAGTGTAGTGGGTGCTTTTTTCGTGCCGCCAGCACAGGTGCCAGGGGGGCTCGCAGCGGCAACGATTGGTTGGTGCTTTTTACGTGCCACCAGCACAGAAGCCAGTCAAGGCGGCGCTGCAATCGGCCACGTTCGGATGGTGCTTTTTACGTGCTGAAAGGAAGCAACAGAAAGTAACAACCACACTCTTACCTGCGTGTAGAGCGGGTCACCTTCAGCTAGTATTATATATATTATATTTAATAATAAATAAAGTAAAATATGTGTTAGCAACCATTATCTTGGCCTATGCCCCTTAGCCGGGGCTACCCAATGGACAGAAAGACCAATTCTATGACACCCTCTTGCAGACTACCTCGTTGCTGAATGACAGGGACCTTCTCTTTGTGGCTGGTGACTTCAATGGCAGACTTTGTTAACGCCAACATATCTTCGTCTGTCAGAGTTTCAGAGTGGGAATTGATGAAATTGTTGACCTCATCTTGCGTGAAGTTGTCAAAATATTCACCTCCAAGTAATTTTGCCAGTTTCAGCACATTGACAGCCTCGTGGTGAATATCTTTGGGAGAGAAGCCCTCGTAGTCCTGACACCCTTTGGCCATGCAATGAGTGTTTCTTGTTTCATGTCTTTAAGATTGTAGATAACTGACAGGCATGTTGCAATCATGAAATTACGCCAGTACACCTATAACTTGAAATTCTTGTCCATGTTCATTGCGTCCACAAGGTGTTGGTGAGAGTTCTGAGTATAGAGTGTCTTGATGGCACAGATCACGTCTTGATCGATAGGCTTGATGAGGGAGGTGGTGTTAGCAGGCAAGAACTCGACCTGGACTCCCTCGTGCTTCAAATCAAAAGAACGCCCACCAGCATTATCCATAGCAAGCAACACTTTGAATTCCATTTATACGTTTTGGAAGTATTCTTTGGTTTGAGGGATGAAGTCTTGGTGGGAGTAATTCAAAGTTAGAGCTTTGGTAATCCATGTGCATCCGGTGGACAGGCAGGAGGTTTTTATTTGTATTTTTGAAGGCTCTTGTGTTCTCGGACTTGTAGATAAGTCCTGGTTTTATCATGAAGCCAGCAGCATTGCCACATATAATTAGCACCACTCTGTTTTTCTGTGCCTTAAATCCTGGTGCCCTGGCTTCGTCCATCATGTTGTATGTTCTGGAAGGCATCTTCTCCCAGTACAAGCCATTCTTGTCCATATTGAAAACCTGTTCCTGCTTGTATCCCTTGTCCTCGATGATCTAACTGAAGGTTCCAAGGTACTTCTTGGTGGCTTCTTTGTCAGCTGATGCTGTCTCTCCATGCAGGGAAACACACTTTATTTTAAACCTTTTCTGGAAACGGTCAAACCATCCCTTGCTGGTTTGAAAATCTTTGGGCTCTGGTGCTGTCAGTGGTATTGGTTGTGGTTCTCCAATACCTTCTGCTCCATCTCCTGCTATAATTTCCGTACTTTCTCGTAGTTGATGTTACCACTCAGTTACTGTTCCATAATGCCAAGGTAAATTTCATCCTGACAAAGTGTTTATTTCTCACTGTCGTTATCTTTGTGGCACTTTCACAGAAACTTACTGCTACAGTAGACCTAATCACTACCTCATTCTTCTTTATGTAGTGTGTCATAACTTTTACCTTCCTGGAGCATGTCCAACAGGTGTACCTTCTCATTGAATGTCGTAACCTTTTTCTGGCGTTTAGGTTCACTGCCAGAAGCCTTAGGTGTAAGGCATTTGGGTGGCATCTTAGGGCTTTAATAACATGCTATGGAAAACACAACACTCAACAAAATATTTGAGATAGCTACTAGATGCAGGTTTTTCCGAAAAAATGTACAAAAAAAATCTTTCTTGTGTCTAATAGGCACATACGACCAATGGAAGATTGAGCATGCATTAAAAATAACCATGATTTTGAAAAATTTAGTTTGCGTTACCACTTGGTAGAGTAATCTATACTCTCATATTTATAATAATAATAAGAGTGAGAGAGGGATATTGCCACGAAAGAAGTCAATAAAAAATTGTGGACGATATATTCATGATACCTCAAATATGCAATGGTTTTTGTAAACAAACATTCATTCTGCTAATAACCAGAACCACAAATAAGCGGGGGTATAGTGTATACACACACACACACACACATTATATATATATATATATATATATATATATATATATATATATATATATATATAGAGAGAGAGAGAGAGAGAGAGAGAGAGAGAGAGAGAGAGGTATTTATATATACTCTTTACTCTTTTACTTGTTTCAGTCATATTTTACTGTGGCCATGCTGGAGCATCTCCTTTAGTCGAGCAAATTGACCCCAGGGCTTATTCTTTGTAAGCCCTAGTACTTATTCTATTGGTCTCTTTTGCTGAAATGCTAAGTTACGGGGACGTAAACACACCTGCATTGGTTGTCAAGCGATGTTGGGGGGACAAACACAGACACACAAACATATAGACACATATATGACAGTCTTTTTCCAGTTTCCGTCTACTAAATCCACTCACAAGGCTTTGGTTGGCCTGAGGCTATAGTAGAAGACATTTGCCCAAAGTGCCATGCAGTGGGACTGAACTCAGAACCATGTGGTTGGTAAGCAAGCTACTTACCACACAGCCACTCCTGCGCCTATATATTTTTATTTTAATACTAAAAGGATAAAATTAATTAATCAATAATTAATAATTTTACCAAGTAGATTGGTACGTTAAAATAACCTTTTTTGGTAAAAATTATACAAATATTCTATAATTATAAACATAAATTATAATTAGGAGTCAGCTAATTGCTTCACCACGCACCAAATTTAGAAATAGGATTTAAAATTCCTTTTCTGCTATCGTAAAGATCTCCCAGATAGTAACACACTTTTTTCCATAGGCAAATGGAAAAATAACGAATCCACACAACTCAGATTAGCTACATACCCGTTTCGGGATTAAAGTAAAGTTATATAGTTACTTACTTATTTCACCCCTTCAGTGCAGCATTTCAAATATAAATTTGAGAGTGCCAGGATTAAATATGTATGCGATCAAGCGCCATCGCATAACTGATATCCAACCAACACTTCCAAAAATATGCAGCCGAATGTAAACACATATTTATCCTTAATACTCACGTGTATGTTATGAGCAATCCCGCAGAAACTGCAGTTTTCAATGAG
The DNA here is from genome assembly GCF_006345805.1 of Octopus sinensis. Lineage (NCBI taxonomy): Eukaryota > Metazoa > Mollusca > Cephalopoda > Octopoda > Octopodidae > Octopus > Octopus sinensis. The sequence continues at coordinate 42,918,178 of NC_043012.1, forward strand.
GGTGTAATTATAATTTCAATATTAATCATAAAAGGGTAAAATTAATTAATTAATAATTAATTATTTTACCAAGTAGATCAGTACGTTAAAATAACCCTTTTTAGGTAAAAATTATACAAATATTCTATAATTATAAACATAATTATAATTAGGGGTCAGCTAATTACTTCACCATGCACCGAATTAAAATTCCTTTTCTGCTACCGTAAAGATCTCCCAGATAGTAACACACAATAATTAATAATTTTACCAAGTAGATCATTATAATGTTAGTTCTCAGCAGAGGATCTTGCTGATACTCTAGGTTAAAAGGGTAGCTTGTCTCATACAACTCCTGAGAAATGAAACATTGAATGCAATTCAAAATGATTCAAGTGTATAGCATAAATACAGTGATTACTATGATATATTAAATTATATTATGATATAGGTGGCCCCTTAGCAATTAAAATGTAAAGGCAAGTTAGTCAATGAAGGTACAAACTAGTAGCAGCAATTGCTAGAAATAAGAATGAAAAATGTACATGTATGTATATGTATATATATATATATATATATATATATATATATATATATATATATATATATATATATGTGTGTGTGTGTGTGTATTCAGGCTGAATTCCTGGTGGGCTGTTAAGAGTTTGTTTATGAGGTGCTGCATTTGCTTCTCATAGTGTGCTGCCAATACTACATTGTCCACAAACAACATTTCTCTGATGAGTATTTGATGAATCTGGATTTTGCTTTCAGCCTTGACAGACCAGATAGTTTCCTGTTTGATTTGATGTGGGGGTAGGCACCATCAGTTGACACTACAACTGCATTATTCAGCATCACTGCAAAGGGGATGCCAAACAGGGTGAGTGCAAAGACATAGCCCTGCTTTTCACCACTGCATATGTTGAATGCCTCCAATGAAAAGCCATCAAATTGAATGACACCTTCCATATCTAACTGAAATGATTGGACTATCCTGAGAAATCTTGGAGGACATTCAATCTTGGCAAGGATTTTGAATAGGCCATCTATTAACTAGCTCGAAATCCTTTGTGAGATGAATAAAGTTGATGTAGAGTGGTTGCCTTTGTTGTCAGCACTTCTGTAACTGTCAAAAAGAGAGGATCATGTTGAGATTCATGATATCCCCTCTCAGCAATTTTATGTAGTCTGTTATTATATATTTATATAATTATAATTATCATTAAAACCCACAAGTTTTGTGAAATACAGCTGCCCAGGGTTTCTTGGTTGAAATATTAATTCATTTTGCCATTTATCAAGCTATTTAATATGACAAGACAGTTTAACTGTTTTGAATGCACATATAGAAAAAGACAGAGGAAAACAACTGTTTAGCAAACATAACCAGTATCTTACATATATCAAAATAATTTCAACCGGACTGCAATGGTTTATTATGTATCCAGTGGTCTATTTTTAATTTCTGCTAAGCTGTAATTTTTAAAATGCAGACATAAACGAAAAATTTTGTTTCTGGAATTTATACAGTGATTGGAGGTTAATAAGGTTTTAAGTTTTTGAAAAATATATATATAATTTTTTGTATATACAGGGTGTGTAAGATATTTGAGGACAGATTTATGTTTATAAAAAAACCCCAGATATATAATGAGAGCACAAACCTTTGCCATGGTCACACCAACATCCTCTCAACGATTAGCCAGAGATGATTTTTAAAATGAGAATATCTGAAATAAATTTGACTGCTCTCACAAACAAGAATACTAAAAGTGAACCTGACGGCTCTCAAAAATTAAGTAAAAAAAAAAAAAACAGGAAAAAAAAATCTAGAATCCTTGTTGGGTACTGGATTGATCCCAAAATTAATCAATTCATGCCAGTCATGAGGCCAAAGATTCCTGAAAGTTTTATTCGAATCCATCCAGCGGTTCTTGAGATATTTTGTCCATGGACAAACAAACAAATAAATGTGACTGAAAATAATACCTCTGCCTTAGCGAAGGCAGAGGTAATAACAGATAATAACTTTATTTATCAAAAAATTGCTATGAGGATAAAATTAAACCTTGTTTTCTATAATGTTATTCAACAAAGCCACTTTCAGCTTCAACAACTACTTCTATATGAGATCTAAATCATCTATACGTTCGAATCAAGTGGTCCTGGTTCATTTTGTCATTACTCTGATATGGCAGCTTTCAAAGATATGTATTAGTCCAATGGCTTGAAATCTGGGGAATTAGGAGGCCAAATGTTAGGGGTTATGTGATCATGAAAATTTTCAACCATCCATTCCTGTATTACTAGATCCATGTGTGATAGTGCAGAGTTTTACTGAAACACATATGGCCTTCCATTACATACACTGTCTATCCAGGGCTTAATAATTATTTCCAGGACCTCAATGTAGGCGGCCTTGTGGAAAGAAGTAAGGAGGCATCACATGTCCTTCATTACTGACAAACCCTAAAACCATGACAGTTGCAGGAAATTTTGTATGCATAACACCTAGAACTTCAGAAGGGCCTGCACATAACTATCTGTCATTTCATCTGTTAACTTTTTGATCTTGGTTGAAGTTTTTCTTGTTTGAGAAAAATCAAATCAAATCTTCTGCTGGATTTTACAGTTTGTTTAACCCTTTCGTTACTATATTTCTGACCAAAATACACCCCTTATGTGTTTCAATTAATTTCTAACATAATCATAAATTTAGTCTGGTTTCATTAACCCTTTCGTTACCAAACCGCCCAAAGCCGCCCGAAAATAATTTTGGTTAATGTGACCAAACCGCCCGAATTTACCTATTCATATTTAAATGAGAATATCAGAGCAAATCTCTTTAGTACATTCGTGAAAACACGTATTATACTTCGTAAACAGTTCAACTACAGTTTTGTACAAAAATCGAAGTGTAATTTTAATTCCGTCAATTTTGAGAGATTTTTTTCCGAAATTTGTTCCTATTGTGTTTTCAAAATTTGTAATTCTGACAAAAAATGGATACGAATTTCATTATATCAAGCAGCGAGTCAGAATTCGAAGGATTTTCTACTGAAGACCTTCATAAATCTAACTCTATGATTGAAAAAAAAAAAGCACATGGTATTTGATAATGAATCTGATGTTTCATTTTCCGAAAGTGAAAACAGTGAATTCGAGAGCTCCGACAGCGATAAAGAAAACGAATTGGCACCTGAATGGAATGAAAATTTAAAAACTGTTTCTTTCGGTGATTTTTCTGAAGAAACTGGACCAAGCCACAGACTTTCCCAGAGGAGTAAAGCCTTAGACTATTTCTTTTTACTTTTTCGAATGAGCCTATTTGAAATCATTACGGTGAAAACCAACCGTTACGCTAAACGTAAACAAAGCGAAAGAAACGATAGTTTGTGGTTTCCCATAACCTTAAATGAAATTAAGACTATTTTGCCGTAAATATTATTATGGGTATCAGAAAGTTACCCAGAATAACAAATTCTATCGTAAAATTTTGTTGTATACCCAATTGAATATTAGCTAATAACCCATTTTCTATAGCGATGTTTGAACAAAATTTTAATTTTATATTTTGTTGAATTTACCTGTATCTACCTGCAATTAGAGTCACTTTGTGACAAAAATTATAGTATAGAATTGGTTGAGAATATTTCATTAAATTATCTTCCAAAAATCAGATTAATATATTGATAAATAAAAAAGTTATAGTTGTTTAATGAAACCAGACTAAATTTATGATTACGTTAGAAATTAATTGAAATACATAAGGGGTGTATTTTGGTCAGAAATATAGTAACGAAAGGGTTAAACAACTATAACTTTTTTATTTATCAATATATTAACGGGAATTTTGGAAGATAATTTAATGAAATGTTCTCAACCAATTCTATACTATAATTTTTGTCACAAAGTGACTCTAATTGCAGGTAGATACAGGTAAATTCAACAAAATATAAAATTATTAAAATTTTGTTCAAACATCGCTATAGAAAATGGGTTATTAGCTAATATTCAATTGGGTATACAACAAAATTTTACGATAGAATTTGTTATTCTGGGTAACTTTATGATACCCATAATAATATTTATGGCAAAATAGTCTTAATTTCATTTAAGGTTATGGGAAACCACTAACTATCTTTTCCTTCGCTTTGTTTACGTTTAGCGTAACGGTTCGTTTCCGCCGTAATGATTTCAAATAGGCTCATTCGAAAAAGTAAAAAGAAATAGTCTAAGGCTTTACTCTTCTGGGAAAGTCTGTGGCTTGGTCCAGTTTCTTCAGAAAGTGACTCTAATTGCAGGTAGATACAGGTAAATTCAACAAAATATAAAATTATTAAAATTTTGTTCAAACATCGCTATAGAAAATGGGTTATTAACTAATATTCAATTGGGTATACAACAAAATTTTACGATAGAATTTGTTATTCTGGGTAACTTTATGATACCCATAATAATATTTATGGCAAAATAGTCTTAATTTCATTTAAGGTTGTGGGAAACCACAAAGTATCCTTTCTTTCGCTTTGTTTACATTTTGCGTAACGGTTCGTTTCCGCCGTAATGATTTCAAATAGGCTCATTCGAAAAAGTAAAAAGAAATAGTCTAAGGCTTTACTCTTCTGGGAAAGTCTGTGGCTTGGTCCAGTTTCTTCAGAAAAATCACCGAAAGAAACAGTTTTTAAATTTTCACTCCATTCAGGTGCCAATTCATTTTCTTTATCGCTGTCGGAGCTCTTGGATTCACTGTTTTCACTTTCGGAAAATGAAACATCAGATTCATTATCAAATACCATGTGCTTTTTTTTTTTCAGTCATAGAGTTAGATTTATGAAGGTCTTCAGTAGAAAATCCTTCGAATTCTGACTCGCTGCTTGATATAATGAAATTCGTATCCATTTTTTGTCAGAATTACAAATTTTGAAAACACAATAGGAACAAATTTCGGAAAAAAATCTCCCAAAATTGACGGAATTAAAATTACACTTCGATTTTTGTACAAAACTGTAGTTGAACTCTTTATGAAGTATAATACATATTTTCACGAATGTACTAAAGAGATTTGCTCTGATATTCTCATTTAAATATGAATAGGTAAATTCGAGCGGTTTTGGGCGGCTTGGTCACATTAACCAAAATTTTTTTCGGCCGGTTTGGTAACGAAAGGGTTAAGAGCCTTTTAGATTTGATATAGTGATTTTCTTTTGCTTTTTCTGACAACTTGACCTTTCCTCATCATATAAGACTTTTCGTGGACCATTCCCTCTAACACATGGAGATCTTTTGCAACTGATCTCATGGACTTTCTGGGATTGTAATCAATGGCCTGTTGCTGGATAAATTCAGGTGTTCTGATGATTTCCGAGTGTTTAGAGTGCTGTTTATGCTTTGATACTGGTGATACATTTCCGTCTTCAGTCTGTAGCTCCTTACAAACTTTGTACATGATAAATGTAGCAACTTTTCAAAATCGAGATATTTCTAATTCGCTATGCTCAGCCTTTATAACCTCAATAACAACATGCTTCTTCATTATTATTATTTTCTGAAACAAAAATTATACAGATTTAGATAAAAATGTAGCAATGACTCAAAAAAAATATGTCTTCAAATATCTTACTCACCTTGTATAAATATATGTTTTTGAATTGCAGTTATGGACAATTGTGATATCAGTTTAAAAGTACAGGCAACTTCAGAACCAGACACGAACAAGAAAAATGTGGTTATATGGTAAATATATTTCTTTCTTTCTTTTCTACTTTTTGAAAAAGATATGAATTATTTTATAAAACTTAGTGCTTTTTCTTTTCTTACAGTTCATCTGATACCAGTACTTGTGGTGAAGATGTGGACAGTGGACTTATAGATTTCAACTCATTAGATCTGAATGATGTGACAGAAGATGATCCGAGTGTAACACCTAATAAATTTACAGGCTTAAATAAAAAAGGTAAAAATAAATTTATTTTAATTAGTGTGAAGTGGAATAGTAACACCAGTTATCTTTTCAGTTCTGTCAATGGAATAAATGCTGTTTAGAATTATATAAAAATATTTGTTACTCATAAAATTACAATTTGTAATGTATATTATACTAGAATTCAAAATTGTAGTATATTATACTAGAACTCAAAATTACTTGTCTTGCCAGTTACGGATCTTTACCTTTTGACTGGCAGATTTAGAAAATAATTTTTTGTAACTAAACAGTCAAACTTTGTATACTGGTAGAATGTGTCATATAAAACATCTTTTACTCTTAGCGTTTTTGAGAAAAGTTTTTTATTTATGAAGTTATTTTGTGTTAAAGTTGTCGTATTTCGGTAATTTCAACCAATCCATGATGTATATTCAGCTGAATAAAATTACTGCTGTTGTTTGTCAACAACTTCCGGCATACACACACACACACACACACACACACACACACACACACACACACATCCACCCAATTAATGGCTCATATTTTAATCATTCAAATAATCCCGGGAACCAGCTCTAGGTTTGTTAGACCTCTTTAACGAAGCATTTACTTCACTATATTTACCAAATTAGTTTTGAGAGAATGATGTATAAGTATGGAAATGAACTTATCTTCAAAAAATAAATCATCCTGGAAATTATTCACATCATGTACAATTGTTACATGAATGTCATCATCATAAATATGTTTGCTTTTCCAAGTTGCTACCATCCTATTGACCGAGGTTGCCGTGGTCTTTTCTGTAGGCTTTTCTTTCCACGGATAAACCTTATCTGCTCCATCCTTTACACTTTACATCATGACATTTCTGTGATACACGATCCCTATTGATTATTTTTTTCTTTCCCTTTTTTTCTTTTCTTTCCCTTTTACGATCACTTTTGATCAAAAACCTACATCACTTATTTTTTTCTCCCCAAGAAGAAAAAGCTCTACTTTGTAATCTGTCCTGTCTGTGTGCAGCCCTGTGTGGCTAATAAAGAAACATATTATACTAGAAATAGCAAGCACATCATGTGGATATATTTTAAAGGTATACAGCGTACAAAAGAGCCACATTGATAAATTTACCAGTGTAGCGATTTTTTTTGTGTTCCTGTTCATCATATAAGCTAAAATAATAAGAACAGTGGAGCTTATTGCAAAGGAATTAACTATTGAAAATATGTAAAGAGAGAGAGAGAGGCATTAAACAATTGTGTCTCGCTGTAAAATTTTTGAAACCCATTTGCATTTAATTAAAATTAATTGTCTAGCTGAAAAAAACTTAAAGGCCACATTTTGATAAAAAAGAAGAAATATTAATATTTTCATTTTTAATTATTTTCTAAGTTAATGGAAACTTTAATAATTGCTTTCTTTTAGTAAAAGTTACATTATTCCATCTAACTAATAAGCAGCTCTCTCCATTTATAGTACAGGCATTATAAAATTGTTTGTTATAAAATTTTATTTTTTAACCCAAAAAAGAATTTACCCTGTAATTCTCTTTGTCAAAATTCTTTTGGTCATTTAGCAGATCTTCGGTTTGATGGCAGAGCCATTGATAAATTAAAGTCCCCAGGGCGTTTGATACCAATTGTTTCTAAAGTGGCTTCTAAACTTTCTACACCACCAACAATACTTCGGAGAGGTAAACATCAGAAAAAGGTAATTGATTCAATCCAAAACAGGTTGAAAATGTTTGAAATGTATAATTATTTTTGTATTTAGTATTTCAAATTTATTAATCAGTATATTCCCGTAAGTGGAATGTTCGGTGTGCTGTTGTTGTCTCAGTCAAGTCACTGCATTCAGTCTTAAACAGCTTGTTATACAGATTCTTGTTTTATTTCTCTTTAACATCTGTCTTGTATTCATTCTGTTTTATTGTATTATATGCAATTTACCCAAAAAGACAGTTTTCTGTTGATGATAGCTATTTGTTTACTCACTTTTATGTTAAGTATATTCCATATGTTTCATTTCATTGTGAAATAATCAAAAATCCATACTGGTTTTGTAAAACAGCCTGAAGTTATTTATTTATTAATAAATAAATATATTTGAATACAAGTTAGCAACAAATGGTCTTAACATAAATATTTGGGAGGATTTTTCTCAGAAAACTACTACAGTTACAGCTAAATGCATTGAAATGTAAAATTATTTCTTATGAAATGAATTCACCTGACATGTAAAAAGGAATGGTCATGCACATTCTGAATTTTCACTTCAACTTGAGTAAATATAAACAGATACTTAATATAATAGGCAGAGGTGTTGCTATGTGGTTAAGAAGCTTACATTCCAACCATGTAGTTTGGGGTTGAGTTTAATATTACTGTAGAGTTACTATCACTATCTGAAATTGAAACATCTGCTATTGCTTCTTCTTTTGAAAATCTTGATCATTGTCTGTTGCACTTGTCTGTAGCTTTCTTTTTCTGAAAGGCTCCTGTGTCTTTATGTATTGTGAAGAATTTCTGCTGCTTTCTATTCCAAATTGAATTCTCAATAAAATCACTCAAATTTGGGTAGGGTGGGGCCCTATTTTAAGCATGATAATCTGAAATAAACAAAAATACACAGTGAAAACAAAACTTGTAGCATAAAATAATGGGCTGAAATCTATACTTCCATATGAGCAAAATCAAATAAAGTTAATTCCAAAATAAGCACCAAAGTTTAGAATAAGAAAAATTATAATTATGGTGGTACAGATACTATGGATTGTCCAAGTAAAGCATTTGATAGATACCATGCTGTGTAGAATTCATAGAAAACTTTGTGTTGATTTACGTTGAGGGATGAAAGAAAGAAATGATTCAAGCAGTTACTGTTTGTCTGAGAGAAAATATAAAAGTGACTTCACATTAGTGACAAAATTGTGAATATGAAACAAAGTAGTGAGGCTTAATGTGGAGTGAAGGAGATAAAAGGCAATGAACAGTGTGTGCTGCAAGTAGGGTGAAGAGTAATGTGGGATGAAATTAAATGAGCAGGGTGGGAGGTGGGGACACATGTTTGTAACAAGATTAAGTTGAGATAAATGATAGTATTGAGAATGTATAGAAGCGAACATGTGGACAATAATAAGAATAAGAGAGAGACACACACATAAGAAGAAGAGGTGGTCTTAGAGGAAGCTTTCAGAAAAATTAAATCAGTAAGGAGTAGTAAAGAAACCAATGAATAAAGAGGTAGTAAACTGTGGTTGGAATAGCAATGGGAAATTTGACTAAAGTTCAGAGTATAAGTAATGCTTAATTTATTCAATAGAACTAACATCCAAAAATTTCTTAAATATTCAAATCAGTCTACCTGATTTAGTTGAATCCTAATCTGAGTGGCTTTAAATAGAATTTTTCAGTGAGAGTTGAAGTAGGTAGTGTTATGACACTTGGAACTATATTCTAGTCAATCACCTTTTACTGCTCATAGTGAAATTGTATAAACATGACAAGCATTTGCAACTGTCTTATGTATCTAATAAATGTATTTGATTTATAAATGTAGCAGTTACTAAAATTTATGAATATACTCCATAGTAAAGTTGAATATTGTATTTTAACAATTCATATAATTTTGTTAAATATATTTTGATACAAATTAATGTCATTGAGAATTTCTAAACATATTTTGAGGAATATTCAAAAAGAATTCTTATAAGGATATGGCACATAAGTGGTGTATATAACATGAGAAACACTGTAAAAATAATAAGAAATCAGCTACCTATATTTCCTATTACAATAATGTATTTGTCTATATTTTTCAGCAATCTTATTCTGGATCCTTATCAGCATCTTATCATCAAATTTGTGATGATAAAATGAAAGAAGAAATGAATCAATACCTTCCAAAGTCAAAAGAAAAGTGCAGAGAATTTGAATCCCCTCCTTTGGCTAGTTGTGATTTGGGAAAAGAGTCCAGTTCTGATTGTTACACACCTCAACATAAGAATGATTCTCCTGTAGTACATAAAATAATTCATATCAAAGAAGAACCCGCTGAATCTACTGGGGATTTTATTGACAATACCTCGGAAGAAATTAAAAAAGAAGAAATGGTTTTAGATAATGATTTTGATTTTGAAAATCTTAACCCTTTATTAGGATTGCAACGGAAAGATGTCAACAGAACACCAAGTGTAACACCCATAAAAAATCTACCCTTTTCACCATCACAGGTTAGTGTACATGAATATAACGTGTGTGTGTGTGTGTGTGTGTCTTAGGTTTGTGACAAGTCTTTAGGCTTTTTAGGCTAGAGCTTATCCCAGTTTTCTTGATGTGTAAGCAAGCAAGAAAACAACACTCTCTCTTGGACAAAACATTAGTCAATTGCAAGGTCAATTCCCTGCCGGAGCTGGTTCTCATTTTCAACAGTACAGACTGGAACAGTATGAAATGAAGTGCTGTCCAGACTGGGAACTGAAACTATGACCTTATGATTATGTGTTCAATTCCTTATCCACTAGGCCACATGCCTATACACACACTTACTCTGATAAGAAAGAAACATGGAAATGCTACTATGAGAGGAAGCTGAGTTCAGATAAAGAGCCTTCTCCATTGAAACTCAACAGAAGTACCAGCCATTCAAGCTGACAGCAGAGTAATAGAGAACATGGTAAAGGATATGAAGGTAGAGAAATAAGGATATGAAGGTACTTAAAATATCTGGCAATATAGAGTACATGATAGTCACTCAAATAGCAAATCATGTAATGCAGTGTTACAGGACCATTACAAACTGCTACAAGGGCAAGGGAGGTGCACTAGAGAAAGGTAACAAAGCAACAAGCAGTTTGACCAGGTTATGAAAGTTACAGAGTGTGTTATAGTGACAGGATTAGTCTAGGTGAGGTGTAGTTTAGCTTTGTCCCAGGAAGAGGGACCTTGTGAGAGAACTGGATGAGAAATACTAAGGAATATGTTCTTGTATCTACTTAGCGTTTGTAGTCCCTTACACTATTATTTGGTGTTTTCTCAGAAAACCAAGAATAAATGAATGGCTTGTGAGGATTGTAGGAGCTCTCAGTAAGATGAGAATTAGCAACTATTTATTGATGAACTTAGTGTACAGATGAGGATACATCAGAGCTCAGTTCTCAGCTTTATTCTATTTATTGTAGTCCTTTAAGCTGTAATAAAGACATTTAAAACCAGCTCTCTGTAGGAAGTCCTCTATGCTGAAGACTTAGTCTTATAGTAGACTTGGCAGAACTGAAAATGAAATTCCAGGCATGGAAGCAAAATCGAAAATAGAAAGGCTTTAAAGTAAACTTGGCAAAAACAAAGGTTTTAGTACGTTGTAAAGAGGCCAAGACTCTTATAGTTTCAGGGAAATGGCTGTGCTCTGCCTTCAGAAAACAAGTTGGTAGAAATTCTGTGCCGAGTGTAATCAATGGATATGCAAAAGTTGTAGTGGGTTTAAAGACAGCCTAACAAAGAAAGTAGATGTTAGATGCAACAGGTACACTGGAACAATAAGAGTAATTGGGAAATAGATTCTGCCAACTGCCCAAGTGTCTCCCTTAAAATGTTTGATAAGTTTGCTACCTGGGTGGATGTTCAGAAAGTGAGGCAGCTAGAATAACAACAGGTTTGAGAAAGTCCAAGGTGCTGTTAATCCTGTTAGCAACAAGGGGTTATCCCTCAGGATCAAAGGCAGATTGTATGATGATTGTGTGCAAAGTGTACTGCTGCACAAAACAAACATGGACCTTGAGGGTGGAAGGCATATAAAGACTTGAAAGAAATGAGGTGAGCATACTTTGTAGGAGATGCCATGTTAGTGTGCAGGAAGAACAAAATATAATTGAGTTGAGAGATAAACTGGATGTAATGGGAATCTTTTGTAGTGTGCAGGAGAGAAGACTGCACTAGTATGGGCATGTGATATGAATGGAGGATGACAGCTGCATAAGCAAGTGCCAAGCACTCAAATGAAGGAAGACTTGAGATGATAAAAATGACCTCAAGATGTTATATCTGACAAGGAGATGGCTGAAAATATGTTGATTGGTGATATGCATTACTGTAAAAAAACCCCCAAAAAACCACCCAGCCTCCTGTGCAGGCTTAGTGCATGATCCACTTCCACATACACCCCATCTCTGCCCACTCGTCTATTCTGTACTTTCTGGGCATGTATCTCCAGCCATATCCTGTCCACCATATAGCCTTGCATCCCATTTTACTGCTTGTTTATTCTGTATTCTCTCATCTTTTCTGCTCACTGTACCAAGACACTCAGAAATGGGAGGTGGGGGTAGACTTGGATTTATACATACTGAATACTTCCACTACCTATATCTTGCTTCCTTTCCTCCTTCCAAATCATTAGGATGATGAGTGTAAAAAGTATGTGAGATTGGAATGTAATGTAGGAGAGGTCTCTATTAAATTAAGTTCTACAGAAACCAAACAGATGGTAACTTAAAGAGATTGAATGAGCTAGAAATGGTAGATTCCACTGTTGAAGAAGTTACCCCTCTTAGGAAGGGACCCTGTAATGAGAGAAGCATAGAAACATTGAAAATGGAAAATAATGCCTAGCACAGGAGTGAAGTCAAAAGGTAGTAGAATGAATATTGTCAAGACCTGTTCTTGTCATTACTCAACCCCATTGCAATTATAATCATGGGCATTCCAACCATGACCATACCATTATAAGATAGATTTGATTTAAATGGTTAAAGAAATTTTCACATTGGTAGTGAAACAAGTTGAGTTGAGAAACAAAAAGTTTTCAAGAGGTTTTATTGCAAAAATCTAGTGTGCAATTGAAAATAGAAGAAAGTTCAGAGTTCATCAAAAGCAATGTTACTTACATTGTGGTTGAGGTGTTATGGGTAGGAAAATTCTAGAAATTTTTGTATAAATCTTATCACTGTTGAATTAGAATGCTTGATTATAGGTTGAGAAGTGAGAGGGTTTGAAGGCATGCTTTTCTTTGCTGATAGTCATCATTACATGCATTGAAATGCTGGATGGTGACTTCCTTTGGGTTTTCTGGGAGGTGTTCATCATCTGGTAGCTATAGCTGAATTACTTGGGGGAATTGGGATTGTGAGGTTTGGTTATGAGGTATTAGAGATGTTATAGGATAGTACTAGTCATCTGCTTTAGCATCTTAATTGGGAAACATATGTTGCCATACTTAATCAACATAGAATTGGTGGATCTTCAACCAGTTAGCTGGTTTCCAGAGGTTTAGGGTGCTGGAGTGGTTGCACATTTACCTGCTTGCTTTTCTTTTCATTTTCCTGTTAATTTATGTATTTTAAGTTTTTTAATAATATACATTCCATATTCTTTATCAGTTCCTGAATAGTCCAGATGCTTTCTTCAACCGGAAAGTGATTTCAACTCCTGTTAATTCATTGACCCCTAAATCACGGATTAGCAAGCCAGATACTTTAAGTACGCCCTATTTGAAGTTGAATGAAATGTAAGTAAATATTTTCAAACTAACTTGCATTGTATCAGTAAATGCAAATATTTAAAAGGATATGTTTCTTTTCTTGTCTAGGTTTGATGGATTGGTATGTTTGCGAAATATTTGGGCATTATCATGTACCACTTCATGGAATTGCTTCATGGATTTCTGATTAAATGATTATGAAGCATTTTCCAGGAGTTGTAAATATTTGCTAAACCATATTGTCATGCAACTTAGAAGTAATGAAGGATTTTGTCATATATTCAGATCAGTGTTCAGAAGTAACTATATTATGCATAGATGTCTTACCACCACCACCACCACCACCATCATTTAGCGTCTGTTTTCTGTGCTAGCATGGGTAAGAAGGTGTGACTGAAGGTGATAAGCCAGAGAGCAGCACCAAGCTGCAGTCTGATTGACTTGGTTTCTGTGGTCGGATGCCCTTCCTAACACCATAGAGTGAACTGGGTCTTTTATGTGTTACTGGTATGGGTGCCTTTCATGTGTCATTGTCATGGTGCTTTCACATGTCACCAGCATGGGTGCCTGTCATGTGCCACAGCACAGGTGCCTTTGATGTGTCACTGGCACTGGCCACAACTAAAATTTCACTTAGATTGACATGTCTTCTCAAGCACAGCAAATTGCCAAGTCTCGACTTGTCCTTGTCCCTTTAAGACTCAACATCCAAAGATCATATTTCACCAGCTCATCCTACGTCTTTTTGGGTCAACTTCTTCCACAGGTTTCCCCTACAGTTAGAGATTGGCACTTCTTTACGGAGCTGTCCTCATCTATACACATCACATGACCATATCAGTACAGTCTTCTCTCTTGCATGCTACATCTGAAGCCTCATATACCCAATTTTTCTCTTAAGACAACTATGCTGTATATGCACACTGACATTACCATACTAAATTAAATTGATGACTGAAATAATCTTCATCTTAGAAATATGTACTTTATGACTTCATACTAAGCCAGAACATTTGTGAAAGCACGGTACCAGAACGTAAATGGAAATTAAATCAGTTGAAGCAATGGGTATAGATGATTATAACTAAAACAACAATGTAAATGGCTTTATTAATTTTAATATTCCTTGCCTGAGTGCATATTTTTGGTACTGATCATAAGCTCAAATACAAAAAGGTGCAGAATTTAGGAAGCAACTTGTTAGAATATACACGTCTGTAAGGAGACATAAACAAGAATAGCAAAAATGTATTATACCAAAAGAACTGGTAATACATACATTACAAGTGTTCTATGAAGAGAACATAAGATTGCTGTGTAATTCAACATGAATGTGAAATGACATTAAACATCCTATAAGGTAAACGAAGGTTTCTGTAGGAACGCTAAGTCATGTTCACTTAGAGATGTTTATATGCACAAGGATGAATTATGATGTTGTCGGTGATGAATTTCATTGTCCTAAGGCGGAGGTAGCGAGAAGTAGCTTCCCGGGGGCAAATGCAAACTAGACTTTTTAAGCAGAGAAAAACTGATCTATTTAAGGAAATTGTTGGGCTCCATTGCGATAGGTAGAAACTCTATACAAAATAGAACTTTATGAAACAAAGCAACTTGAAGAAAGTGCATCTATCAATCAAACACTTGTGTATGATAATTTAAAGTAATCTTCTGAATTTCTTTTGTAAAAATTTAGATCTGAAATGGAAGATTTAACCCTTTAGCATTTCAACCAGCCATATCCAGCCCAAATATTCTACCAGTTTCATATTTAGACTGGCCAGATCCAGCCTCACTCACCTACCCTACAATATCATTCTAAAAATCTACATGCATATAATTAAAATCTTGAAGCTACAGAATAATGCATGATTAATTCTAAACAGTGTGAATAAATAAGCATTACACTTGACAGAGTAATCTGAATGCTAAAGAGTTAAAGCCTATAAACACACTTTTTTTGTTTGTTTACATTCTTTCTATTTCCACATATAAACAGTATGTTTACATGCTTTAATGTTGATTCTTAACATTTTTGAGCTTAGTTAATGTAAAAATGATTTTCTGCTGTTTGAAAATCTTTTAACTGTTTGTTATGCATATTTTTCTTACTATGTGATTACTCTATTAACTACCTCATGTTAATGAAATGTAAGATGGTATAACTAAATTTGTTATAAGCAATCTCTCATGTTTTGTTTTGTTTCCTACATGTATTCTAAGTAACATTTAAACCTGGGTCTCTTAACAAAGGATACAGTTGTGAAACATAAACTGAAATAAACATGGAGTTCTAAGTACTGGTTATTTGTTGCACAATTTAAGTTTTAAATTGTATTAGATGAACCAACAACTATACGTTGCAAACTCTCATCTGTCTCAGCAATATTGGAAAGGAATAACATGACAGGTTTCTTTCAGATTCCATTGACCAAATTCATTCACTGAGTTTATAGCAGGATACACCTGCCCAAGGTGCTACATGTTGGATTTGAATCTGGAATCATGTAGTCAGGAGGCAAACATCTTACCACATAACCATGTCTGTGCCTATATATATATATATATATATATATATATATATATAGCAGTTGAGGGAACCTGTGGAAGAGGTAGACCCAGGAAAACCTGGGACGAGGTGGTGAAGCACGACCTTCGAACTTTAGGTCTCACTAAGGAAATGTCTAGAGACCGAGACCTATGGAAGTATGCTGTGCGTGAGAAGACCCGGCAAGACTAGTCAGGCCATAACCCGTGGCCCCTACCTGGGACGTAGTCAGTCCTCCTGTGCATACCTTCCTTCTTGTGACACTTATGAAGACCTGTTGAGGCAAGTGAAAATCAAATCAAAATAGATGAACATCAGTGGAATTGTATTCTTTGTGGTACCAGTGCCGGTGGCACACAAGAAAACCACCCAAACGTGGCCGTAGCCAGTACCGCATCGACTGGCCTCCGTGCTGTGGGCACAACAAACACCATCTGATCGTGGCCGTTCGCCAGCCTCATCTGGCACCTGTGTCGGTGGCACATAAAAACACCATCCGAAGACCCGGCGACGTAGTCAGTTCACCTGTGCATACCTTCCCTCTTATGACACTTGTGAAGACCTGTTGAGGCAAGTGTGTGACACTTGTGAAGACCTGTTGAGGCAGAGGCAAGTGTGTGACACTTTGTGAAGACCTGTTGAGGCAGAGGCAAGTGTGTGACACTTGTGGAGACCTGTTGAGGCAAGTGTGTGACACGTGTGACACTTGTGTAGACCTGTTGAGGCAAGTGAAAATCAAATCAAATCAAATCAAACCAAATCAAAATAGATGAACATCAATGGAATTTGTATCTTTGTGGTACCAGTACCGGTGGCACACAAGAAAACCATCCGAACGTGGCCGTAGCCAGTACCGCATCGACTGGCCTCTGTGATGTGGGCACATAACAAACACCATCCGATCGTGGCCGTTCGCCAGCCTCATCTGGCACCTGTGTCGGTGGCACATAAAAACACCAACCGAAGACCCGGCAAGACTAGTCAGGCCATAACCCGTGGCCCCTACTTGGGACGTAGTCAGTCCACCTGTGCATACCTTCCTTCCTTCTTGTGACACTTGTGAAGACCTGTGAAGACCTGTTGAGGCAAGTGAAAATCAAATCAAATCAAATCAAAATAGATGAACATCAATGGAATTTGTATCTTTGTGGTACCAGTGCCGGTGGCACACAAGAAAACCATCCGAACGTGGCCGTAGCCAGTACCGCATCGACTGGCCTCCGTGCTGTGGGCACGTAACAAACACCATCCGATCGTGGCCGTTCGCCAGCCTCATCTGGCACCTGTGTCGATGGCACATAAAAACACCATCCGAAGACCCGGCAAGACTAGTCAGGCCATAACCCGTGGCCCCTACCTGGGACGTAGTCAGTCCACCTGTGCATACCTTCCTTCTTGTGACACTTGTGAAGACCTGTTGAGGCAAGTGAAAATCAAATCAAAATAGATGAACATCAATGGAATTTGTATCTTTGTGGTACCAGTGCCGGTGGCACACAAGAAAATCATCCGAACGTGACCGTAGCCAGTACCGCATAGACTGGCCTCCGTGCTTTGGGGACGTAACAAACACCATCCGATCGTGGCCGTCCGCCAGCCTCATCTGGCACCTGTGTCGGTGGCACATAAAAACACCATCCGAGCGTGGCCGTCTGCCAGCCTCGTCTGGCACCTGTGTCGGTGGCACATAAAAAACACCATCCGAGCGTGGCCGTTCGCCAGCCTCGTCTGGCACCTGTGTCGGTGGCACATAAAATCACCCACTACACTCTCGGAGTGGTTGGCGTTAGGAAGGGCATCCAGCTGTAGAAACACTGCCAGATCTGACTGGCCTGGTGCAGCCTTCGGGCTCCCCAGACCCCAGTTGAACCGTCCAACCCATGCTAGCATGGAAAACGGACGCTAAATGATGATATTGATGATGATGAAACAGGTATTATAAACATGTGGTGTAAAATTAAGATTTATTTTATTTTATTTTTCCTCCTAAATATTTTATCATGGATTTAGCAGGTAACAAAGTGGTTTTCAAATATGATTTTCTTATTCACTGTTTTTTTTACATAATAAATGCATTAAAGAGGAGTAGAAAAAAAAAACTTCCTAGACATTGGAAAACTTTACAATAACAGCATCTCAAATACCTTAAGATGCTGTTATTTGGGGAATTTATTGTTCTGCATAATTTCATACATTGTGTTAGTGGGAGGTTCAATACAATTGTGGAACTCTTGGTAAATGAACATTTTATGAACCAGATTCAAAGTTTCCTTTTTTTAATTCTTATCTACAGTGAGTGTAAATCTCTTCAAAAGACTCCAGTAATCTGTAGAGATGTTTTAGATACTAAACCACGTACACCAACACCATTCAAAAATGCCTTGGCAGAAGTGGAGAAGCGTAATGGGCCAATTAAATCTGTAAGCTTTGCTCTTCATAATTTTTATCCTTATTTTACAACTTTAGTATTTTAAATTTTACTCTGATAATTATTTATACTGTTTCATTAACTAATTATTTATATTCATTAACTTATTTGTTAATGAAACACCTTAAATGCCTATGCTGTCAAAGTTCTCAAAATCTGCTGGATTTAATCAAAACATTGTCTTAAATCAGAACTTCTGTGGTATTTTTCAAATCCTTTTATTTAGCTTCAGATTTAGTAAATGCAACTCTGAATTCAATGCTTATTCAAATGCAGCATTTTGTTATTCTCTTCCAAGTATTTTGATAAATTATTCTCTGAGGTCATTTAATTTATCAGCCTTTTGAGGTCAGTAATAAAGAAGCACTAATTGAGGGTGAGTGATTTGCCATATTATTACCAATAATAGCAGCAGCAGTAGTACTAAAAGAGGTATATGAGGGTAATGAATATATAGGACCATTTGGCAGTGTGATAAACTGATTGGGGTGTACAGAAAAGGTGATGTGCCAAAGGGAGAGGCCACTATGAACAATCATGAAGTCACTTCTGAGATAAATGCAGAGAAAAAGTTTTTGTTACTCTTGTTCTTGTCCTATACTGTAACTCTGTAATTTATATCTTCTGAATAACTCATTCTTATATGGTGATATTTAACTAAAATTTATATAACTTCATATTTTATTGATTTTTGCCTGTACTTTGGAGCAGTTTTGAGACAAAACTTATATTTTGTGTTTGTGAAAGTACCTTTTGTTAAATTGTGTTCCAAGTACTGCTTTAACCCTGTCCTGCCATGTTCCTGGATTCCTGTTAAAGGAGTAATGATCAACATATGTAGAAAAATAAAATAAAATACTAAAATTATACAATGATCATGTTGCAGCTTTTTAGTCAAGTGTATTTCTCATCGTTAATGGCATCACTCATAGTTTTTGTGTGTAATTATTAAAAAAGAAAGAAAAAAGCATGTTTTAGTGATGAAACGAGCATGTGGTGAAATAATTGATGATATTTATTCTTTCGGCAAAGAGTTTGCCCTTACAGAGACAATGAGAATGATTTGGACAATCAAACTGGTAGAAGTGATGAAGAAAGTAGCGATTCAGGTGAACGAATAACATAATACTTGAGAGATAGGCCTGTTATTCTCTCTTTTTATTTTTGTGATTCTGTTCGTTAGTTTTTCTGCCATAATTACTCTTGAGCTTTGCATGCATCTATTTATTTTTTTGTTCAGGAGCCCAGGTGAAGGGTAAAATTAAACACAGGAGCCTGGGTCTGAGAGGGTTAATATTGATTTCAAATTTTGGCACAAGGCCAGCAGTTTGGGAGTGAATTGGATGGGAGTCTTACATTACTGGTTCTTATTTTATTGACCCCAAAAGGATAGAAAGCAAAGTTAACCATGGTGGAATTTCAACTGAGAACATTAAATTGGAAGAAATGCCTCTATGCATTTTGTCCGTTGTGCTAATGATTCTGTCATTTCACTGCCTTTGAGAGGGTTAATATATTAATAAAATGAAACTAAGTATTTAAAATGCATTAATAGTTTAACTCATATTTTAGTTAGAAATATAGCAACAGAAGGTTGAAGCACCTAAAAAAAATAACACTTGATACAAAAAGGAAATATTTTCTGTTAGAATTATGCTCTCAATGTTTGAGAAAGGGTTTATTTTATATTAAGGGCTTTTCAGGAAATTGTCTTTTTTCACACTAACAGATGATGGCCATATGCATGATAAACCTTGTGAAACAGGTTATAAATTGCTAATGTTATTAAATGTCGGCAAACTATAAATAGTTTATAGAGGTCTTCAGTGACTATATTTTTTTCAATAATTTTTTTCTTTTAATTAGAATGTCGAACATTTGGATGAATTAACAGAAATAATTAAAGAAGACACAGGAATATCTCCAGTTAATCACATTGATGAAAAAGTAACACCTATATTTCAGAAGCGCAAAAGTAAAATTGAGGTATATTTCTACCATCTTAAAGCATTTAAAGTCCATTTCTTATGTCAAGGACAATACAGTTTATATAAAACTTATTTTGTTGGCTAATATACTAGTCATTGCTATAATTTTCTTTTATTGACCTTTGTGTGTGTGTGTGTGTGTGGGGAGTATTTTGATTTGTTATAAACATCTTTTCTGCATTGTGTTATTGAGTACAGTTGCTCTAGAAGGAGTCATTGTATTTGTATCCAGCGTGCATATAATTGAATTGAAAATCTAAAGACTTTGTTTTAATGCCACGAACCAGATAATTATCGATTTTAAAAGTGGATGAATGATGAAGCAATCTTTTGAGCGATAACACTTAACTATTTGTGACAAATGTGTTGAATTAGGGAATAAAGAAAATAATGAAAATGAAGCACTAAATACAAATGAACCAGTGTTTGAAAAAGGAACTACACAAAGATTAATCCAGATATTTCATGTTTATATTATAAACTAGCTTGCCCTGTGCCATTAAAAATGACGGCTAATTGTAGCATTTTCATGATGATGATCATCATCATCGTTTAACGTCCGTTTTCCATGGGTTGGACGGTTCAACTGGGGTCTGGGAAGCCAGAAGGCTGCACCAGGCCAGTCTGATCTGGCAGTATTTCTACAGCTAGATGCCCTTCCTAACGCCAACCACTCCATGAGTCTAGTGGGTGCTTTTTGCATGCCACTTGCACAGGTGCCAGACGAGGCTGGCAAACAGCCATGATCGGATGGTGCTTTTTACATGCCACCAGCACGGGGGCCAGACGAGGCTGGCAACGGCCACACTCAGATGGTACTTTTTAAGTGCCACCGGCACGGAGGCCGGTTGGGGCGGCGCTGGCAATGGCCACGTTTGGATGGTTCTCTTATGTGCCACCGGCATCACAGCTACAATTTCCATTGATGTTGATCGATTTTGATTTTCACTTGCCTCAACAGGTCTTCACAAGTAGGGTTTGTGTCACAAGAAGGAAAGGTATGCATAAGTGGGCTGGCTACGTCCCAGGTAGAGGCCACGGGTTATGGTCTCACTTGTCCTGCCAGGTCTTCTCACGCACAGCATACTTCCAAAGGTCTCGGTCTCTGGTCATTTCCTCGGTGAGACCTAAAGTTCGAAGGTCATGCTTCACGACCTCGTCCCAGGTTTTCCTGGGTCTACCTCTTCCACAGGTTCCCTCAACCGCTAGGGTGTGGCACTTTTTCACACAACTATCTTCATCCATTCTCGCTACATGACCATACCAGCACAAACGTCTCTCTTGCACACCACAACTGATGCTTCTTAGGTCCAACTATTCTCTCAAGGTACTTACACTCTGTCGAGTATGAACACTGACATTACACATCCATCGGAGCATACTGGCTTCATTCCTTGCGAGCTTACGCATATCCTCAGCAGTCACAGCCCAAGTTTCACTGCCATTTAGCATGGCTGTTCGTACACATGCGTCATACAGTCTGCCTTTTACTCTGAGCGAGAGGCCCTTTGTCACCAGCAGAGGTAAGAGCTCTCTGAACTTTGCCCAGGCTATTCTTACTCTAGCAGTTACACTTTCAGCACACCCACCCCAACTTCTGACTTGGTCACCTAGGTAACGGAAGCTATCAACTACTTCTAGTTTTTCTCCCTGGAATTTGGCGGAAGTTGTTCTCTGCACATTTTCAGTGCTATTTATAGCTCCTGAGCATCTTTCACATACAAAAACTATCTTCCCAGTTAGCCTTCCTTTGACATTGCTGTACCTTTTGTGTCCATAGCTTACACTTGGTGCATCTTATAGAGTTTCTACCTACGCCTTTTCTACAGATCGAGCAGGGACATCTACCTGAAGGCGTTTGTGATTTGCCTGCCTTCCTACATATTAGGACTTTGGTTTTAGCTAGGTTGATTTTAAGGCCCTTCGATTCTAATCCTTGTCTCCACACTTGAAATTTTGCCTCTTGTTCTGATAGTGACTCAGCAATTAGAGCAAGATCATCAGCATATAGTAGCTCCCAGGGGCATCCTGTCTTGAATTCCTCCGTTATTGCTTGGAGGACTATGATAAATAGGAGGGGTCTGAGGACTGAACCTTGGTGGACCCCTACCTCTACCCTGAATTCTTTAGTGTACTCGTTGCCAACCCTCACTTTACTTACAGCGTCTCTGTACATGGCTTGCACAGCACTCACTAACCATCCATCTATCCCTAGTTTCCTCATTGACCACCAGATAAGGGATCGGGGGACCCTGTCAAAGGCTTTCTCCATGTCAACGAAAGCCAGGTACAGGGGCTTATCCTTGGCTAGGTATTTCTCCTGCAGCTGTTTCACCAGAAATATGGCATCAGTGGTGCTTTTCCCTGGCACGAAACCAAACTGCATCTCATCCAAGTTGACTCTCTCCCTAATCAGCTGGGCTATGACCTTCTCCGTAACCTTCATTACCTGATCCAACAGCTTGATACCTCTGTAATTATTTGTATCTAAAGCGTCACCTTTACCTTTGTAGCAGTTGACTATTATGCTGCTACACCAGTCATTGGGTATGACTCCTTCGTGTATCACCTGGTTAACTATATGGGTGACTTGGCTATAGCCGACACTACCAGATATTTTAAGCATCTCTGCAGTAATTCCTGATGGTCCTGGGGCTTTCCCTGTCTTCATGCTTCTAATTGCCTTAGCTACTAAGGAACTGTCAACTCGGATAGCTGGTCCCTCTGTTGGGTTTGACATTCGGCAGACTCTCTTTATCCCATTCATTTTCCTTATTTAGCAGCCTCTCATAATGGTGTCTCCAAACCTCTCTCTTTGCATCCTCATTCAGCGCAAGTGAGCCATCAGCCATGCAAACACATTTCTCTCCTACCACATCATGATTCTCTCTCACACACTGTCTTGCAACACAAAATACCTCAAGTCTTTGGTCCTCACGGCGCAGAACATTTGCAAATTTTTTCTTATCTGCTTCCCTTCTGGCTAAATAAACCTGTCTCCTAGCTTCTCTTTTGGTAGTCTGATACAATTCCCTGCTACCATCATTTTTCTAGTCCTTCCAAGCCTGTTTCTTTTCTCTAATAGCCCTGTCTACAACATTGTTCCACCACCATGTTATTTTGGGTCGAGAGGGGACTTTGCACCAGCCACAGATCTGGTCAGTGGCCCTCAGCAGGTTGTCCCTTAGAAACCTCCAGTTGTCTTCTACCCCATGTGAAGCTATATCGCCTTCTACTTCGTCAAAGGCTTCAAATAATATGTTCCTAAGTCTCTGTCCATTCGCAGGATCTTTTAACTTCCAGATCCTTCTTCTCCATGTTGGTCGTCTTCTTAGTCCTGATCCTAAAGTCACTAACTATCAGTCTATGCTGTGGGGTACATTCTTCGCCTGGGAAGGTTTTGGCATTTATAAGCAGCCATCTTTCCCTTTTCCTGGCAAGGATGTAGTCAATTTGGCTGGTATATTGGCCCGATCGGTAGGTGGCTTGTAGGTTTCCTGAAGTTAGTTTTGCAAGCCATAAGATCATTTGCATCGCAGAACTCCAGCAGCCTGGTTACCTCCTCGTTGCGGGAACCATAACCATAGCCTCCATGTACACCATGGAAGCCCCCAGAATGTCATCCAACATGACCATTGAAGTCACCAGCCACAAAGAGAAGGTCTCTGTTGTTCATCAACGAGGTAGTCTGCAGTAGGATGTCATAGAATCAGTCTTTCTGTCCATCGGGTAGCCCCGGCTGAGGGGGCATAGGCTGATATAATGGTTGCTAATCCATGATGAAGCACTAATCTAATCTTAAGTATTCTGTCACTTACTCTGATTACCTCTATTACCTTATCTACCCATTTTTCAGCGAGAAGTATACCCACGCCCCCAACCCCATCTTGTACCTGTGTTCTTTGCCTGTGAGGAACCTAGCAGAACCTCCTCTCCACCTTACTTCTTGGATGCAGCACATATCAACACATCTACGTTCAAGCATTTCAACAATCTCACCAGACCTATCTGTCAGTGTGCCGACGTTGAGAGTGCCAACTCTGAGGGTGTGGGAGGTATGGGCCCTAGAGACCCTGGGGCGGGGAACAGTGGCGTTATGTACCTGAAAAGAGAGCTCACATTTGGCAGAATTCATAAGCAAACAATAATCTCAATAAGTTCAACCTGCATACACTAAACTATCATGTTTTGCACTGTATGATCACTACCTTATATAGTAGGGGTGGGGTTGGCGTTAGGCCTTTAGCTGTTCATGGGAGACAAGCAAGGAAGACGAGATAGAGACTTCCAGTTCAAGTGGAGGGGGTGGGAGGGCGGGCGCACTGCCGCAAACTGGCAGCCATGGGCTAGAAAGTAAGGGACGGAAAAGGCTGATAGATAGATAGGCATATAGTGTAGGAATTAGATAGACAGGGTGAAGGACGATAGATGAGCCAGTGGGTGGGGGTCAGAACACGCGAGAGGGAGGGATGGTTCCTGGATTTGGAGGAAGACGAAATTAGAGACAAGGACTGTGAACAACGTGTGATAAGTTTGAGTGAAAGAATATGTTGGAAATTAAAGAAATGCATGACCTGGGGTTAAGACGAAAGGATGTGAAAGAATATGTTGAAAATTAAAGAAATGCATAAAGTTCAAAACCAAGTTTTTAGTTTAATAATTCTTTTATTACCAAATTTTTTTTGTGAAAAATCTATCTGCAAGTAACATCCCTTGACTGCTTGTTTCCTTCAAACAAATTTTAAAGGTTTTTCCTTCCTTCTGGTATGACTTAAGGCCACATAAAGCTGGCCACGACTAAATATGGGAGCTTGCAAGTAAATACCAACTTTTTCAAAGTGACGTTTCCTTTCAACTATACTCTCAATTACTGAAACCAGCCTAAACTCATACAACTTAAAGCCTCAAAAAGCAGTCCATGACATATAGTTGATGTTGTAAAAACTCCCCTATTCAAAATTTATTACATAAATTTCTTAATATAAATAAATTAGGCAGATGAATGAACTGTTAAATGTGTATTTATAATATACTTTTCAACTGCAGTCGTTTTATATTCTTGATACACTCAGGCAATAATTATTTTCTCTAATGTGTTTGTATATGTTTGTGTAGATGTGTGTAATTGTAATAATTATTTGTAACACATCAGATAATATATGGATGGTAATTCAAATTAATGCACTTCTCAATTTTATCTCTTTGGAGATGTGACATCGATCATCATTTTTTACTGAAAGGACACTGGTTCACACATACAAACTTTCACATACTTCCCTTGTACACACACACAAAGTTGAAACGATGTTTGATTTTTCTTTTCAGCATTGAATGTTCACCATCCCACTTCCATTGCACACACACACAAATATTATTATATTATGAGATAATTATTTATACTTTTTTTTTTGATTTGGTAGTTCTGTTGACCTAACAGAAAGCACTTGGTGGATATCTTATGAATTGCTTTCTACAGAGTGATCATTGCATAAAAGGGAAAGAAGATACAATATCCATCCAAAAATAAAAGCATTTTAAAGAATTCAATACATCAATTAGATTATAGTTGGGAGATAACAGTTTACTCAAATCAAAGTAGCCACCCTCAGCTTTTCCCACAGCCTGAAGATGGTTCTGGAACCTGGTGCATGTGTTCTTTATCTAAAGAATGTATATTCCTTGTTTCATAATTGCCGTATTTCATTGATGTAAATTCAATATCTTGGATATTGAACACTACAGTAGTCCCTTATTATTACTGATTCTTCTTGTTTTTCAATTTGGCTTTAGCTACCACCTTAATAATGTTATTGTTGATCAACTCTGAATTGAGCAGGATGTACTATCAAATTGCATTGTAGCAATAATGATCTCAGTTTTAGGGTTTTCGTAGGGCTGCATTACCCAACGTGTTCTTTCCTTCCCCAAGACCTGAGGACATGGTTTCAGATGAGTTTGGCTGCTAATTCTAGCAGATCAAGCTACCATTGCCTTCATAGTCTAAGGAGAAGTGATCTTTTTTTGCATCACAAAGCTCACAGTTAACCTGTTGAGCATATTGTTTACTACCTTATACTTTGTGTTTATAAGAAATTGTTGTTTCTAAAGTACACATTATTAAAGTTAAACTACTTCAAACATTTTCTTTTTATGTGATACATCTACCACTAATAAAAATTGCAAATGGTAAAATATTAACTGATAGTGTCTAAGGGAAAGTCACAGCTTTAAGCCACATTCAAAAGAGGTCATGAGTAATGAAAGGTTAAAAATCACTGATCTAGAGCAGTATGGAAGCTTCCAAAGGAGATCCTTTGTTTCCCGGTGTTAGACAGCTATCAGTTATTTCAGCTTTGTTGTTGAACTGGTGTATGAAATAGAGTATAGTTTGATTTTAGTATTGATTCTGTGCACACACACACACAACACAAAATAAAGAAAAGAAATGGTTGGAAAGTATGCCAGCTTTGTAGCCATGATAGCAGTTTTAAAAACTAAATTGTTACTTTTTCTATTTTTCTTCTAGGTGTCTGAGGGAAGTAAAAGAGCACGTCAGTCATTAAATGCAAAATGGCATAGTTCTGCTGGTTTTGATGATACCTTTTCATTAATGTCACCCGAAACGCCAGTAAGTACTACTATTCAACATCAATGCAAACAAAACATTGTTTTATAAACGAGATACATTTATAAAACATTGTATTGAAATGATTTCACCTGATTTTTGTATCCATTTTCTATGCTAGCATGAGTGGACTATTACCTTTTCACTCCAATTTTGACATTTGTGTATCACTAGGCCTTGTATCCACTGTGCTATTTTTTTAAATACTGTTCACATAACCATGGAATAGAAGTGAAGCAAATTGCTATAAGATTCCTACCTTAGTAGTCATGGCAGGGTAACCATTCACAAGTTTTTCAGTACATCTATTGATATATCTTTTGATAGATAGATGGCTAGGTAAATAAAAAGATATAATATAAATAGAGGTATAATATTTTACAAGTGTTTTTTTTTAATGAAATAATACTCATCAATCATCATTTTAACATCTATTTTTCCATTTTTTGTTTAGGCAAAATTTGTTGATACTCCTCCTATTGTCAATCCTCTTCTGTTTCCAAATAAAGAAGTATTTTCTCTGGCCCTTCAAACAACAAATGGCTTAATTCCTTGCAAGCTGACGTATGTCCTCAGCAGTCAAGGCCATGTAGCATAGCTGTTCGCACACATGCATCATACTGTCTACCTTTTACTCTGAGTGAGAGGCCCTTTATCACCAGCATCGGTAAGAGCTCTCTGAACTTTGCCCAGGCTATTCTTATTTTAGCAGCTACATTTTCAGAGCATCCACCCCCACTACTGACTTGGTCACCTAGGTAATGGAAGCTATCAACTACTTGTAGTTGTTTCCCCCTGACATGTGATGGAAGCTGTTCTCTGTACGTTTTTAGTGTTTATTGCTCCTGAGCATCAGCCACATACAGAAACTATCTTCCCAGTTAGCCTTCCTTTGATATTGCTGCACCTCTTATGTGTCCATAGCTTACACTGGGTACATCTTATGGAGTTTCTACCTGAAGGGATTTATGGTTTGTCTGCCTTCCTACTTATTAAGACTTTGTTTTTTGCTAGGTTGACTCTAAGGCCCTTCAATTCTAATCCTTGCTTCCACACCTGAAACTTCTCTAGTTCTGATAGTGACTCAACAGTTAGAGCAAGGTCATCAGCATAGAGAAGCTCCCAGGGGCATCCTGTCTTGAATTCCTCCATTATTGCCTGGAGGACTATAATGAAAAAGAGGGGGCTGAGGACTGATCCTTGGTGGAGGCCTACCCCTACTTGGAATTCTTCACTGTACTCGTTGTCAACCCTCACCTTACTGACAGTATCCCTGTACATGGCTTGCACTCTCACTAACCATTCATCTATCCCTAGTTTCCTGATTGGGGGACCCTGTCAAAGGCTTTCTCCATGTCAATGAAAGCCAGGTACAGGGGCTTATCCTTGGCTAGGTATTTCACCTGCAGCTGCCTTACCAGAAATATAGCATCAGTGGTGCTTTTCCCTGGCACGAACCCAAACTGCATCTCATCTAGACTGACCCTCTCCCTAATTAGCTGGGCTATGATCCTCTCGTTACTTTCATTACCTGATCCAACAACTTGCTACATCTGTAATTATTTGTATCTCAAGCATCACCTTTACCTTTGTAGCAGTTGACTATTATGCTGCTACACCAGTCATTGGGTATGACTCCTTCATGTATCACCTGGTTGACTATATGGGTGACTAGACTATAGCCGACACAGCCAGATAATTTAAGCATCTCTGGTGATTTCTGATGGGCCGGGGACTTTCCCTGTCTTCATACCCTTAATTGCTTTATCTTCGAAGGTACTATCAACTCAGATAGCTGGTCCCTCTGTTGGGTTGACATTCGGCAAACTCTCTTTCTTCCATTCATTTTTTTTATTGAGCAACCTTTCATAGTGGCATCTCCAAGTCTCTCTCCTTGCAGCCTTGTTAAATGCAAGTGAGCTGTCATCCATGCGGACAAATTTCTCTCCTATGATATCATGATTCTCTCTCACGCACTGCCTTGCATCATGAAATACCTCAAGTCTTTGGTCTTCACGATGCAGAACATTGGTAACTTTTTTCTTATCTGCTTCTCTTCTGGCTAAATAAGCCTGTCTCCTAGCTTCCCTTTTGGCAGTCTGATACAATTCCCTGCTACCACTGTTCTTCCAGTCATTCCATACCAGAGGGGACTTTTCACCATCCACAGAACTGATCAGTGGCCCTCAACAGGTTGTCCCATAGAAGCCTCCAGTTGTCTTCCACATCATGTGATGCTATATCCCCCTCTATTTTGTGAAAGGCTTTGAGTAATACGTCTCTAAATCTTTGTCCATTCACAGGATCCTTAAGCTTCCAGACCCTTCTTGTAAATGCTGGTCGTCTTCTGGGCATCCATTTAGCCTGATCCTGAAGTCGCTAGCTACTAATCTGTGTTGTGGGGTGCATTCTTCACCTGGGAAGGTTTTGGGATTTATAAGTAGCTATCTTTCCCATTTCCTGGTGAGGATTTAATCAATTTGACTAGTGTGTCTACCAGATCAGTAGGTGAATAGGTGACTGGCAGGTTTCCTGAAGTTAGTGTTACAAACCATAAGATCTTTTGCATCACAGAACTCCAGCAGCCTGGTTCCCTCCTCGTTGCGGGAACCAAAACCATAGCCCCCATGTATGTTTGTATAAAAGGAAAAGGAAACAATATCCCATCCAAAAATATATATATTTATTAAAAAATCAAAATGTATCAACTAGATTATGGCTGGGAGACAATGGTTTACTCAGAGTAGCTGCTCTCTGCTTCCTCTACTACCTCATGGTGGCCCCAGAACCTGATGCATGCTTTACTCACTGTACTCCTGGGAAGATCTTCAAACACCCCCTTGATCTTGGCCATGTACAGGGATATTGTTAATATGGTGATAGTCGCCAATGAATATAGCAAGAATTTTAGTTAACAACTAGGAGTCCACCAAGGTTTGGTTCTTAGCCCCCACTTATTTATCATGGTCCTCCAGGTTATAACTGAGCAATTTAAGACTGGCTACTTTTGGAAGCCCCTCTATGCCAATGACCTTGTTCTTATTGCTACCAGAATTAGAGAAGAAATTTCAGGTATGGATGTACAGACTAAAATCAAAGGGCCTTAGAGTTAATTTAGCAAAGATCAAAGTCTTAATAAGTAGGAAAATAGACAAATTACAGATCTCTTGAGGAAGATGGCCCTGCTTGATATGTAGAAAAGGTGTTGGAGAAATTCTATATGGTGTCCCAGTGCAAGCTATGGATATGTAAGAGGTGCAACGGTATCATTGGAAAACTAACAGAGAAAGCAGTCTTTACATGTGGCAGATGTGCAGGTAGATTAAACACCAGGTATGTTGAAAAAAAAAATAGACTCCTTCAAATGTCACTGGTGATTCTTAGAGGTAGTAGACAGTTTCTGTTACTTAGGTGTCCAAGTTGGTAGTGGAGAAGGTTGTTCTGAAAGCACAGCTGCTAGTATAAGAATAGGCTGCGTGAAGTTCAGAAAGCTACTACCTCTGTTAGTAATGAAGGCAGGTTCTATGATGTCCCTGTATGAACAGCTGTGCTACATGGCAATGAGACATGGGCTGTAACTACTGAAAATATGCAAAGGCTTGAAAGAAATGAAGCCAGTATGCTCTGCTGGATGGATAATGTCTGTATGCATATATGACAGAATGTAAGTGATTTGAGAGAAAAACTGGGTATACGAGGCATCAGTTGTAGTGTGCAAGAGAGAAGACTGTGCTGGAATGGCCATGTAATGCATATGAAGGCAGTTGCATCAAGAGGTGCCCATCACTTATTGTAGAAGGAACATGTCGAATGGGTAGACCCAGGAAGATGTGGGACTTAGTAGTAAAAAAGGATCTACTGATGTTGGGACTTGCAGAGATGACGAGGTCGAGACTCCTGGCAGTTTGCTTTGCTTGAAAAGACACATGAAGCTAAGTAAAGGCATGGTTGTCCTTGCATGCAGGCTGTCCCCTGCATCCCCCTCTAGCTGAGCATTCCTAACCTTGCTGGCTCGTGGGTGTTGGTGCTATGTAAAAAGCATCAAGGAAACACTTTAAAGTGGTTGGCATTAGGAAGGGCATCCAGCCATAGAAACCATGCCAAATCATATGGATCTTGGACTGCTCTTCTGCTGGCCAACTCCTGTCACACCATCCAACCCATGCCAGGATGGAAAACAGATGTTAAATGATAATGATAATGAGAAGGAAAAAATATCCAAGAATCAAGCTAGCACCTAGTTTAGTAAGCACCTAGTTTAGTAAGCACCTAGTTCCCTCAGTGACTAGCGAAATCACTGATGGGTAATGTCAGTATGCACGTAAAACAGTGTAAATGATCTAAGAGAAAAATTGGGCATAAGAGACATCAGGTGTTATGTGCTCTGGTAGGACAAGTGCATAAAGAAGTGCCGATCTCTAATTGTGGAGGGAACCTATGGAAGGGTTGGGCCCAGGAAGATGTGGAATGAAGTGGTAAGAAATGATCTTCAAACATTAGGCAACACTGAGATGAGAAGGGATTGAGACTTCTGGCCATCCATATATGCAGGCATGGGCCTGTAGGTACTGGTGCCTTGTAAAAATCACCTGTTTCGGCGTCTCATTAAAAGCACCTGTGCTGATGCCATGTAGAAAAGCACCCATTCCAGTGCCACCTAAGATGCATTCATGCTGGTGTCACATAAAAAGCAACCATGCTGGTGCCACGTATGAAGCATTTTGGTATGACCAAGTAAAAATTACCCTGTATACTCTGTAAAGTGGTTGGCATTATGAAGGGCATCCAGCCATAGAAACCATGCCAAAACAGATAATTGGAGCCTGAGCAGCTCTTCATCTGGCCATCTCCTATGCCAGTATGGAAAATGAACATCAATCCTTTTGTTACCATATTTCTGTTGAGATGTTCTGTGTTTCTTTCAATTAATTTTAAATATAACAAAGAATTTGGTAGAATAAGTTATCATTAAGCTAGTGTTAGGAACATGAATTGTGACTAAGGTTCAGTGGAAGATTTTAATTCAGAACTTTTGAAAACAAGACATTTGTACTACAGAACCAGAGGCAGTTTCAGGTGGGCTTCAAAAGGGTTAAATAATGATAATATATATACACATATATAAATGTATGTGTGTATGTATGAATCTTGTCAAGATAGAATTGTAATTCATTCTGTGATGTTGATATGTGCAATCTAATTAATGGTAGAAAACATAATGAATTTACTAGAACTATAAAAGAAAAATCATGTCTCTGAGGTTTTCTGTGAACCTACCAGCCAGTCAGTAGCCAGTTTGTCTGATATAGAAAAGATTGCAGAGCACATATCTTAGGTTAGTGGAGGTGCAGTGGAAAGAGTCGCTAATACGGAAAATGTGGTGTTCCGGTCCATTAGGTAAGCATGTAATTGGAAAGGTAAATATAACAGGGGGGGGGGGATATAGAAGGAATCTAAATGGGGAAGGTGGTGGTGTGTGTACCTGTGCAAGTATGTATGATTTTTTATTTGTTTGAGTCATTTGACTGTGGCCATGCTGGAGCACTGAGAGAGTATTCAGAATATTTAGTGCAGTATAGGTGAAAGATTGTTTTTGTGGTAAGAAGTTTGTTTCTTCAACCATGTGATTTTGGGTTCAGTCCCATTGCGTGGTACCTTGGGCAAGTATCTTCTATTAATAGCCTTGGACCAACCATAGCCTTGTGAGTGGAACTGGAAAAAGCCATTTTCCGCATTAGATACTCTTTCCACTGCACCTTGACTAACCTAAGATATGTGCTCTGCAATCTTTTTTATATCAGACAAACTGGCTACTGACTGGCTGGTAGGTTCACAGAAAACCTCAGAGACATGATTTTTCTTTTATAGTTCTAGTAAATTCATTATGTAACTTTACTCTCTGTGTTTGTCCTCTACAAATTGTTGGACAACCAGTGTTGGTTTGTTTATGCCCTGTAACTTAGTGGTTTGGCTAAAGCGACTGATAGGATAAGTACCAGTCTTTAAAAAAATGTCAGTACTGGGATAGTATGTTCAGCTAAAACCCTTGAAGGTAGTGCCCTAGCGTATCCACACTCCAATGACTGAAATAAGTAAGATAAAATTTTCCCCCTTCTGTCTAGTGGCTGTAGTTCTTGGAGAGAGGATGAAATGTTTCTCAGAAAAATTATTATTAGAGCAAGTCTTTTTACTCCATTGATCCATGCAGGTAAATATATAGTGTGCTTCAGAGATATTTTCAACTGAATTGTTCTCTAGTTTTGAAATGCACTCTGGCGATGCAGTTTCATTTCTGTTTCCAAAGGAACATATGTGCTGGTTGTAGATGGATAAATGTCTTCTGTGCATCCTGTATAGTTCTTATGCATACTATTATTTGGTGTTATGGTCATTTTGTGCGAAAATCTACATGTTGGCTTTTGTATAGTTATAGCAGATTAATGTTTGCTTTTGTTTGTGATCTGTGGTGTTGTACAAGCAACTAAAGCTGGCTTTTGAATTATTATAGTTGAAAAAATTGCGATTTATGTGACTGGAAAATGTTTATCTAGTTCTTAGTAGAATGACTTGAACCCTATTTAATATTGTATTTGCTGGACTCGCATAGGTGCCCCTATGAAATTATTCCTTAATGCCAATTTTTTTTTTTAGTTCATGATTGTAATGGAGTGTGGCACATGGATTGGATATTCTTCTAGTTCCTTAGACTAAAGTTTTTATTATGGCTGGTCGATGGTTGTGGTTTTTATGTATGTAGCTTTTGCATTTTCTTTTCTGCATGGTTAGTGCTTGCCTGTGGTCAGGCTTAGAGGAGTTTCATGAAAATTTATTGTACATGATAATGTCTTATTCTTTTTTTCTCTGCTGTAATCACTTTTCCATTTTTGCTTTTAACTATAATCTTTAAAAAATCTTGTGTTATTATTAGAGCAAGTCATTAGTTAGTGATGATAGTTTACTCTTGTCACCTGCATATTTGATGAAAGAAACTTTGGCTGAAGGACAGCTGGAAGGTGTATGCAGATTGCCTAAATCCCCTCCATTGGTAAGTAATTCAATTTTTAAAACGCTGCTAAAACAAATAAATACACAATAAAAATACCCACATCCAATCCAAATTCAAGAAGATTCAGTACAAAAATGTGGCAGTGAAAATGTCTGCATTGTTTATTGCAAATAAATTTAGCATTAGGACTAAGCTTAATCTTTGTCTTATTAAAATAAAATTTTCTTATATGTTGTTTGGAAATCTCGTGAATGATAATATTTATAAATGATATTACAAGGTAATCTCTATATAAAACTGAGAATGTGTGTCTGTCTGTCTATGTGTTTCCCTAAAACTTGAGAACTACACAACCAATTTCATTCAAATTTTACACATGCCTTACTTAGGGTCCATGTAGTTTCATGGGCAAAAAAAATGTTCAACTTCTTGCCTAGGGCGAGCCCATAGCAATATCATATCTTCTCCACTATTTCAGTATTACGTGTTAAAAGTGAAACAAAAACATTTCTCTATTTTATGTCAGATGCTTTCACTTTAACAATAAAAATAATAATTGAATTATATGTAGTAAGTAATAATTAAAATCAAACTAAAGTATAATATAATCGTAACATAACAAAAGTAAAACTAGCAATTGGTATAAAATTGCATCAAGGATTTGAATTTGAATAAGGGGTTTCACATGAATGGGAATAAATTAAAAATAAAATTAGCGTGCAGAAATGGAATAGTCCTACAATTCCAGTCTGTTATATATTTTCAGTATTGTTATCACTAGCGATATCAAGATATAACTTTGTATTTTGTATTTTATGTGTAGATGTATATATATATAGATGTACATGTAATATGTACACATATATACATGAACTAGCACTATGACCCGGCAAAGATGGGTCGTAATGCTAGTTACAATATAATATTATGATTTTAAAATTGCTATGAATTTATGATCTGATTTAGAATTACTACCCTATTTACATCCATTTTTCCATGTTTGCAAGGATCTTTTCCTGCACAGCATCTCACAAGCAGGGAATCTGGTTGAGGCCTCCTATTTAACCTGTAGTGGATGCGTGGATGTATTAATAAATACATAAGTGCTTTGTAATAAATTAAAGATTTATTATCACTACATCAATTTGTAAGCAATGTTACACATCGCTTGTACAAAATGCATATCAAATAGTGGTTGCAAATAATACATTTTAAAGGAATGCATAATACAGGATACACATTAAAGCAGAATATGTTTGATGGTGTGTGTGTGTGTGTGTGTGTAAATCATGCAGTACAGAGTCACCTTTCTGAATATTCTTTCGTCGTCCTCATAAATGCGTGACGTTCTCTTAAATGTTGGTTCGGCTTCTTCCAGATACCTATTTCTCCGTTCTATTTATAACATCTCAAATAGCCAGAAAAATAGATATACCGCAAGAGTGTTATTGCGTACAGTAGGTCGCTGGTCGTCCTGTTAAACTTCGCCTGACCTGCTCGGGTCAGAGGTCGAAGGGAGACGATCCATCATTTTTTGTCAGAACAAAGAGATTCTGATTTCGCGCCTTTTTGTGCATTGGTATTTTACGACCAATGATTCTTGGGTCTGATTTCGAATCCAAGCTTTGAGAAGGAAGTGCTAATTCTTACAAACCTCTTGTAGATAGCATACATCCACTCTTCTCTGCAGTGTCTTTAGATCTACCAGCAGTCATAGTGATAGCCCTGAAGCTTTGGGCTTGGAAGAAAGAGTAGATTTTTGGGTGGGTTGGAATATAAACAGTACTTTGGAGTTGGAATATTTATATAAGATTGTAATTTTATTTTTAAATAATTTCCTATATCTTACTGTGTATAATTTTTTCTCTCATCAATGCTTTAATTTCTTCTCAGAAGAGTTTTCAATTATCATGTTTTGTACTTGAATGAATCTTCTCTAAATGTCTTAAGTTTAAGTATATATTTTCAAGCCAGTTAATGTTACACCTAGTTTCTTTACCTCTTTCGTAGTTTAACAACTCATTTCCTTATCATTGATTCTATTAATACTAAAATTCATTTTCTTTTTGAAATCTCAATCTGATGCAGATAAAGTCGAAAAGAAATTTCATTTCTGAGGTAAGTTGAATTTTATTGCTTAAAAATATATTCAATCAGTTGCTTTTATTGCAGTGAAATTAGATGCAAAATAATAAACATGGCAAATAGATTTAGTCAAATAAGAATAAAGAAGTTAGCATGCTCCTTTGGATGTGTAATCTCACTGTACATGAACACAAAGTACAAATATGTTGGGGAAAAAAATTGGACATAGAAGAATCAGATACAGTGTGCTGTTGCACACTACATCTTCTTGTACAGATATGTGATGCATATGGATGAGGACAGCCTTATAAAAAAGTACTCATTACTTAATGAGCTTGCAGAAAATGTGATGAAATAGTGAAGGCTGATCTCAGGACTTTGAATTTCGTGCAGATAACAAAACAACCATGGTGATCTGCCCATCTCTGCAAAATGGAGATGCTGGAAGATTAATGTGTATATTACACAGTTGGGCTACTTACTCAATTTCCTTGTGAACATATGTATAAAATCTTTTGGGAAGGCAATTGTGATGGAGTAGGGTATCATCATCATCATTATTTTACATGTATTGTCCATGCTAGCATGGGTTGGACCATTTGATCAGGGCTGGAGAGCTGCACCAGGCACCAGTCTGATTTGATTTCCATGGCTGGATGCCTTTCCTAATACCAACCACTTTATATAGCACCTCGTGAGCGCTTTTATGTGGTACGGCACAAGTGCTTTTTACATGGTACCAGCATGGGATTCTTGTAGGCCAATTCTCTTCACCAGGGTCAATAACCTTAACACTTCTACTATAGAGTATGGGTTCTTCTTGAGTACAGCAAGGTGGCAAATACACATTTACATGCACATATACAAATACATAATTATAAATATATGCATAAATGCAAACAGTCATACACATAAATATTTTCATACTAACATGTAGACAGAAACAAAACACATAACCATGGTTGTGTGGTAAGAAGTTTGTTTTGCAACCACATGGTTTTGGGTTCAGTCCCACTGTGTGATACATGGGGCAAAAGTTTTCTACCATAGTCTCAGGTAGAGTGGACCTGGTAGATCAGAAACCTACATGTGTGTGCATGCATGTGCTACTGTCTTGTTGCCTTGACATCGAGCAATATATGTAAATGAGTGTGATCATCATGTAAGTACTCTCCTTCATTTATAGTATTCCATG
This sequence comes from Octopus sinensis, assembly GCF_006345805.1. Taxonomy (NCBI): domain Eukaryota; kingdom Metazoa; phylum Mollusca; class Cephalopoda; order Octopoda; family Octopodidae; genus Octopus; species Octopus sinensis. The sequence continues at coordinate 42,955,437 of NC_043012.1, forward strand.
AAAACATGTCTGGCCATGTGGAAATATTCCTTTACTTGGAAATAGGTTAAGGCTGATGACAAGAAAAGGCATCAACTAATTGTCTGAACCATGGGAGACGTCAGTGTTAAAGCATATGTATATACATACATGCGCATACGCTCACAACCACACACACACACATACATGTTCTTCATAATTTTATGTCTCCTTTCTATATTGGCTTAGATTAAACAAGTTATAGCTGAATCTCTTTCTTCGTGATACTCAGTCGTTTTGCTTTGATCTATTTTTTCATGTGTTTATAATCTTCAGATTTTTAATTCCTGTAACAATTTTTGTTTGAAAATATTTTCTTTGGTCCAAGTATTTTAAGCACTAATCACAATGTGTGACCCTTGGTGGTGGTCAGGGTGTTGCAGTCACAATTGCAAGATCATGCTTTTGATTCCCAGATTGGTTGTGTGTTGTGTTCTTGAGCCAAGCACTTCATTTCATGCTGCTCTAGTCCACTCAACTGTAAATGAGTGAGCTTGTGATGGATTGGTGTTCAGGTTGAGATAGTGACTCAAAAAAATCATATGAATGGAGGTCTTATGAGTCATGTTTTGCATTCAGCAAAAAAACGAGATTTCACTCTACCTTTGGTATTCAGGTCTATTTTCTTTGGTTTGTTTTGCATATATGTTCTTTTGTGTGTGTGTGTTCATACATACACACAGAGAAAGAGGGGCTGAGTGAGGTGGAGACATGGGTGTGTGCTTAAGAAGTTTGTTTCCCACTCATATGGTCTCAGGTTCAATTCCATTGTATGGCACTTTGGAAAAGTGTTTTCTGCTTTATAAAGCCTTATGAATGGATTTGGTTGAGAGAAACTGAGAGAAGACCATTGAAGACATGTATGTATGTGATGTGTCTTGACATCATACAAGCATTAAAACTCTTCTATGAAAATATGTCCAGCCAGGGGGCCAATACTACCTTGCATGCAAACAGATGAGGGTTGGTGAAAGAAAAGGTATCTGACCCAGTGAATTCTCCCATGCTCATGTAAGCATGAGAAAGCAGATGTTAAAATAATTATGATGCATATATAAAGGCTATTTGTTTGTATAAATCTGCTGCAAATACCAACAGCTAATACGTGTATGTATGTATGTATGGATGTATGGATGGATGGATGGCGGCGGAGGGTCCTCATTAGGGATAAAATAATCCAAAAATTTCACTGGTTAATCACCATCATATAAAGAGAATGATTCAGCGATATGTTAGGGTTTATTATTGTAATACGTATTGTTAATAATGATGAAAGGAAGGAAATGGAAAATTATGGATGTATAAATAATTTATTCATATGATATAATGAGGTTGAAAGATTTGTTTAAATATCAACACTTCATTTAACTGCTAAATAGTTCTAATCTAATTTACCTTAGCAAAAAAACAATCAATCATAAATACAAATATTGTCTTTTTTTGTCTTCATGTAATGTAATACGCTATTTCTACATATAATGAAATGATCTCCAATTTACTTCCTTATTTATTTAGCTAATAATTAATAATTACAAACATATGCTACATTATAACAAATACCCAATATATGCTTCCATATATTCTACTAAATTTTATTTATTCTTTTTCCCCTTCACTCTCTCATTCAATTTTTCTTTTTAGTTGACCTGATCAATTCTAGATATTAAACTTAACATTACATAACTCTAACAACTGAACCTTTCTGATAAATGAAACTAAATTTAATAAATATATATTTTGAGTGTGTGTGTCTGTGTGTCTTGTGTGAATATATGCATATGTGTGTATATGAGTAAGTACGTACGCATATATATGGAAGTACCATATTTTAATGTGTGTAAGGAACCCTTTTTTGTCAAAAATTAGGTTAAAAAAATAAGGGAGTTTCTTATACATATTAATAAATGACTTAATTCCTTGAACCTCAAATCTCCAAATTAGTGGGTTCCTATAATACATCTTATATATTGACAAATAAGTGTTCACATTTAAGGCTTTTAAGATACATATCATAACGGTTAGATTTTTCAAACTTTTGTCTATACCTGATTTTAAATATGACATAATATGATGTGAACACTATGCATCCATAGATTTCCTGAACTGTATGAAAATTATTCATCTATAATGGTCAACTAATATTTTTTTACTATCTAACTTATCTTTCATTTATTTTATTATATAATTCTCCCCTATCCAAATTCTTAGAATTACTATTCACCTTGGGGCATGAATCGAAACATATGTTGTCATTTGCCATTTCTTTTAGAGCTTTATAATTTATTGGTATTGTTTTTATAAAAAAAAAAAATCGTTCAGCCTCATTATATCATACAAATAAATTATTTATACATCCACAATACTCCATTTTCTTCCTTTCATCATATATATATATACTCTCTCTCTCTCTACATATATATATATATATATATATATATATATATATATATATATATATATATATATATATAAAGAGAGAGAGAGAGTTGTGTATATATGTATAGTAGGTACAAACTTGGTTGTCTGATTAAGAAGTTTGCTAACCAACTACATGGGTTTGGGTTTTGTCCTACTGCATGACATCTTGAGCAAATATCCTCTACCAGCCAAAGCTGTTTGAGTAAATTTGGTAGGTGGAACTGAAAGAAGCCCATTGGATGTGTTTGTGTGTATTTGTTTCTTTGTGATGACATTATACAACAGCTAGAAATGAATATCACTGTCGTATAAGCAGTATCCTTCATTTTCAGTCTTCTGTGAAAACATGTCCAGTCATGGAGAAATGTTACCTTGCTTGGAAACAGGTGAGGGTTGGCAACAAGCAGGGCATCATGCTATAGAAAATCTTCCTCAAATTCCATCTGATCTGTGTTGTGTATATAGTGGACATTGTGTGTGTGTAGGCACAGACTTGACTGTGTTAAGAAGCTTCCTCTCACTACATGGCATCTTGGGCAAGTATTGTCTACTAAATCCTTTAACCGGCCAATCCTAGTGAGTAGATTTGGTTGATGAAAACTGAAAGAAGCCTGTTTCATATCATTTCAAGTCCCTTTTTCCATGTTGGCATAGGTTGGACTCTTTGACACGAACAGATGAGCAGAGGACTCTGTCAGGTTCTGTGTGTTTAAGCCCGGCGTCTTCAACTGGATGCTCTTCCTAAATGTGAACCACTTAACAGAGTATACTAGTTTCTTTTTAGGTGGCACTAGCACTGGTGAGGCCATGAAATACCCACAAGATTAAGACTCCTCAACTGAGCAGGGTATAGACTGGAGTAAGAAACTATGATAGAGGGAGATATGATAGCTGGTGTCTTTTTGAAGAGATGCATACATGGCTTGTTCACCTGGAAAATGAAAAGACAAAAAAATGAGGTGTGACGTCCAGGTACAATATGAATACGACACAGAATAGTGTGACAGATGATTAGAGAAATGGAATGAGTTGGACACAAAGGATATGTTCTGTTTGGTGGGAAGTGAAGAGAACAGATGAATTGTGGAGGAAGGTTTGACAGCCTCAATTCTACTGAGGTGGATGTAAACAAATATCACTCTCATACAAGTGGTGTCATCTATTTCCAATTTGTAAAAACCTATCCAATGTTCAGGTGACTATTAGTCTTCTAAAGAGCATTATAAACATGTTGTCCATCGGTAGTCAGCTGGAAAAGCTGTTTTTCTGGGGCTAAAATAAGTAGTAACATCATCATAATCAGGACTGCTGTGTTACTTCTCGCTCAGAGATTTTAAAACTAATTGTTTCCCTCATTATAAACATGATTATTGAGAATTGTACACTGTTCATGAATGAGAGAATGAAATTACGCAATCTATAAATCTTTATTATTTTAACTGTTTTTTTTTTTTGTAGATAGATCATTTTTACGAACATGCCTGTGGGAAAACGAAAGATCAAATTGAAATGACAGAATTAGCCAGAAGTTACACGAGATAAAGAGAAGAAAGAAAACTAAACACAAATCACATTTGTTGAAATTGAATGTATCTGTGATGGCTGTGTAAACTAAAAAGGAAAAAAAACAAAATATACTTTGTAATTTAAGAAAGCTTCACACAGATTTTTTAATAAGTGTTATAGTATGAATTTCCAAATTATTTTATTTTCATAAATGAAAAAGAGAAATAGGAATATTTAGCAAAGCAAAATTAATAAGTTGGTAATTATGGTTTACCAAATTTCATAATTTTGGTAAATATTTTTTAAACCTTGGTTTTGCATGTTGCCAAGTTTTCTAACAATGAACCTTTATGCTCTTAGCTCTTAGATTCATCAAGTTTAATCCATTTTGCAATCCACTTTTGCATGGTATTTTCCTTTTTTTAAAGTATTAGTTAAAATTATGCTTATTTTTCATCTATATTGAAATGGCTTGCTAACTTTTGAGTAATTTTATTTTTCATTTTAGGAAGTTTTTCTGGTGCAAATTTTTAATTCAATATTTACAAAAAGAGCTAGTGCCACACTTTTATAAAATATACACAAATATACAGATAAACATGCCTCTAGTATATATTGTGAACTGAAAATCTCTTGTGCATTTCAATTTCAAAATTTATTCAAAATTGTAAATATTTTATCACATTTTATGTAAAAATTACTTTTAATATCATGTTTATCTTACAAAACTATGAATTCTAGATTTAACATTTTAAGATAATTTTATAAATATTAAAATTGGTATATTAAAATCAATTTTATGAATATTAAAATTGGAATATTAAAGTAATTTTAATCATCATTTAAATCACTTATTTTTATGAAATTATTTATAAAATGTAGAACCAAATATTTTTAAAATATTAAAATTTATAATGTGAGCCTGAATTATAACATATTTACCCAGTATGCTGATTAATGTTTTTGTCTTATTTAAAATAAATGGAAAATTACCATTAACAATGTGTGTGCTTGCTTATTTTTCTCTATTTGAAAAAAAAGAAAAAAATTCTTTTTTTTGTTTATGCCATTTCTATCCTTTCTGGTGAATAAAATGCCAGAACATACTGCCATTTTTCTATTTGAAGTGTTGTTTTCCTATATATCTCCTGTGAGTTAAAATCCAATTTTAAAAACCCAGAATTTAGATGGGTTTCATTAACAACTACACTGGCGAAAATAAATTTAAGACCGATGATAAAAGTTCTATTTCTTACAAAAATATTTTGTTACTGACACCATACAAATTACTTTTACCTTTTACACCTTATGCAGAATTTAATTTCTCTTTCGAATGATGCAGACAATTTTTATACAACTCGAAGAATTTTAATGCTAAATTAATATAAACGTTTCAAATTTACCGGCAAAATTAGTTGAAGACCGTATCATTATAATTTTATTTAAAACATAAGATTGTGGCACAAATTTGCAACAAGAACGAAATACATATTAGTACTTTGTGCTGTGGCCTTTATTCTTGATAACGGCTGAAGAACGCCTTGGCATTGAATTCGCTAAGTGATTACAAAAATCCTAAGGGAATGTTTTGCCATATTTCATTGATATAATTGAATAATTATTTTACATTAGATGTTTTTTTAGCATGGACTTTTTTGGAAACATAATTCAGGTCCAGGCTCTGGGGAGGCCATTCGATTACCTCAATATTATGGTGATCAAATAATTCCATAACCTTTTTGGCTTTCTGCACAGGACTATTGGTGAGTCAAATATGGCACAACATTATCCTTTAGTAGATTCATATAACCTACACTATTTAGCCTTCCATCAACTTCAACTAGAGGGCCAACACCAAAGCCACCCATGCCATCACACCTCCACCCCTGCTTGCGCTATCTTTTTCACGCATTTTGGATGGAATTCCTCAGTTGGGCGACGTTTGACGTATGTTTTACCATCTGATCCAAATATACAGAAGCGTGACTCATCACTCCAAAGGACCCTACACCAATCTTCAGTAGTCCATTGAGCATGGCTTTTTGCGAAATTAAGGCGTTTGAATCGATTTCTTTCGGATATTATTGGCTTTTTCCTAGCGATTCGTCCATGTAGTCCAAATTCTCTTAAACGGTTTGTGGTGTACAATAACACCATTCTCATTGGACAATTGTTTACAAATTTCAGTGTCTATCAGCATTCAGTTGCCTTCCGAAAGTCAGTGGATTTGATGGTCCAACTACACCGTCGTTTTTCTTGGGGGACCAGTCCTTTGCTGATCTTTATATTGATCAGTCTCTGAGTATAACTTCCACACTTGCATGCGAGCCGTTTTACTCCACTTGCTTGCTGATGTTCGCAAAGGAAACTTTTTGCTGGTGGAATAATATGATTTTTGCTCTCGTTACCGGACTAAGGCTACGTTGTTTTCCCATTATTAATCAATTGTATAATAATGTTAAATTATAACACTATATAGTGCCTTTAGGCTCGTTGTGTGACCACCCATTTTGGCAAAAAAATTTGCACACATATTACATGGTCTTAAACTAATTTTGCCAGTAAATTTGAAATGTTTATATTAATTTAGCATTAGAATTCTTCAAGTTGTATAAAAATAGTTATTGTCTGCATCATTTGAAAGAGAAATAAATTCTGCATAAGGTGTAAAAGATAAAAATAATTTGTATGGTGTTAGTAACAAAATATTTTGTAAGAAATAGAACTTTTATCATCGGTCTTAAATCTATTTTCGCCACTGTATAACTTTTTTGTTAATTGGTGTACTATTACTGTATTTGAAACATAGCAGAATTTTTTTTACATAAATACCTAAGATGAATTTTTACCCCAATGCTACTCTAATTACAAGTAAACACAGTGAAATATAAGATTATTTAAATTGTGTATAAATACCATACAAAATTAGGCATTCGTTAATATTCAACTAAATAAGCTATTAAATAGGAATTATGTACATTATTGAATTTTCAATTGAAGAAAATTGCATTTATATTTGGTTATTTAGTAAATAGAAACATTGTCAATGTGTTTTTCTATTATATACCAAATGAAAGTATTCACTAATATAACTAAGCAGAATTTATCACTCACCTTATGGATAAATTAAACAAATTGAAGCAAAGTAAATTTGAAAATATAGTATTTTTAGAAAAAATTAAACAACAAATTGTTTTAATTGATCATCCCCTGAGAATATTCCATTTTCTAATGTTGGCTTTCTCAGTCTGTCTTCTATTTATCTTTTTGAATTTTATGGTTATCAGCCAAATTCAAGGAGTTGTTCACTTTGCTTGAAAGTTTATTTTGGGGATAAAATAACCTGCCTCCAAATGTATTGCAAAAGTATACCATGATCTGGTATAGAATCATCATCATTTAACGTCCGTTTTCCATGCTAGCATGGGTTGGACGGTTTTGACTGAAGGCTGGTAACCAGATGGTTGCACCAGGCTCCAGTCTTTGTCTGGCAGAGTTTCTACAGCTGGATGCCCTTCCTAAAGCCAACCACTCTGAGAGCGTAGTGGGTGCTTTTTACATGCCACCTGCACGGGGGCCAGTCAGGCGGTACTGGCAATGACCTCGCTCGAATCTTTTTACATGTGCCAGTGAAGCGACGTTGGTAATGATCACACTCGAATGGTGCCCTTTTACGTGCCACGGATACAGAAGCCAGTTGGCTCCTCTGGCAACGATCACGCTCGGATGGTGTTCTTGGCACCCTACTAGCACAGGCATAAGTGCCAGTAAGGCGACGCTGGTAACGATCATACTCGAATAGCTGCCGCCCTGTCAACGCTCACACTCGTATGGTGCTCTTTGCACCCCGCTAGCACGGATGCCAGTCATCGAAATGATTTTGATTTCACTTGCCTCAACAGGTCTTCGCAAGCAAAGTTTAGTGACCAAAGAAGGAAAAGTTATGCATAAGTGGGCTGGTTATGCTCCTGGCATAGGCCACGGGTTATGGTTTCATCTGGCTTGCCGGGTCTTCTCGAGCACAGCATTTTCCCAAAGGTCTCGGTTGCTAGTCATTTCCTTGGTGAGGCTTAATGTTCGAAGGTCATGCTTCACCACTTCATCCCAGGTCTACCTCTTCCACAGGTTCCCTCAACGGCTAGGGTGTGGAACTTTTTCACACAGGTATCCTCATCCATTCTCACCACATGACCGTACCAGTGCAGTCGTCTCTCTTGCACACCACATCTAAGATTTAACCCTTTTAGTTTATCTCTATTCTGTTTTACTCTGTCTATTTCAGTTTCACGTCTCATGTTCAATATATAACTCTATGGTTCCTTCTTACTTATCGATGTCTAAGACAAATTTAGCTCACACATCTTCCCTAAATCTGCAACATAAACCTTCTCTCAATAATGTCTCTTAATACCTACAACGAAGTATTCCTTCTCCAAGAGATGAGATGTGCCCCCTTCATGGCTTAATACCTACAACGAAGTATTCCTTCTCCAAGAGATGAGATGCGCCCCCTTCATGGCTGCTAGTTTTCGCGGTGCACCCGCCCTCCCAACCCCTCCACCTTTACCGGAAGTCCCACTTTTGTCATCCTTGGTTGTCTCTCATGAACACTTCAAAAGGCTTACGCCACCCCCACCCCCTTCTATATAAGGTAGTGATCATACAGTGCAAAATATGATAGTGTAGTGTATGCGGTTTGAACTTAAGTCTATTGTTTGTCTATGAATCCTGCCAAATGTGAGTTTTCTTTTCAGGTACATGAAGCTACTGTCCCCCGTCCGAAGGTCCTAGGGCCCATACCTCCCACACCCTCAGGGTTGGCTCACTGAAAGGTAGGTCTGGCGAGATTGTTGAGATGCTTGAACGGAGATGTGTCGATATGTGTTGCATCCAAGAAGTGAGGTGGAGAGGAGGTTCTGCTAGGTTCCTCACAGGCAAAGAACACAGGTACAAGATTTTCTGGGCTGGGAACACTGACGGGGTCGAGGGCGTGGGTATACTTCTTGCTGAAATATGGTTAGATAAGGTAATCAAGGTATGCAACAGAATACTTAAGATTAGATTAGTGCTTCATCATGGATTAGCAACCATTATATTGGCCTATGCCCCTCAGCCAGAAAGACCGATTCTATGACACCCTACTGCAGACTACCTTGTTGACGAACGACAGGGACCTTCTCTTTGTGGCTGGTGACTTCAATGGACAACATGCTGGGGGCTTCCATGGAGGCTATGGTTATGGTTCCTGCAATGAGGAGGGAACCAGGCTGCTGGAGTTCTGCGATGCGAACGATCTTATGGTTTGCAAAACTAACTTCAGGAAACCTACCAGCCTACCGTACCGATCGGGCCGACATACTAGCCAAATTGACTACATCCTTGCCAGAAAAAGGAAAAGATGGCTGCTTATAAATGCCAAAACCTTCCCAGGCGAAGAATGTACTCCACAACAGTGACTTTAGGATCAGGACTAAGAGGACGACCAGAAGACTACCAACATGGAGAAGAAGGATCAGGAAGCTTAAAGATCCTGTGAATGGACAGAGACTTAGGGACATATTACTTGAAGGGGTTATAGCTTCACATGGGGTAGAAGACAACTGGAGGTTTCTAAGGGACAACCTGCTGAGAGCAACTGACCAGATCTGTGGTTGGTGCAAAGTGCCCTCTCGACCCAAAATAATGTTGTAGACAGGGCTATTAGAGAAAAGAAACAGGCTTGGAAAGACTGGAAAAATGGTGGTAGCAGGGGATTGTATCAGACTGCCAGAAGGGAAGCTTGGAGGCAGGTGTATTTAGCCAGAGGAGAAGCAGATTAGAAAAAATTTGCCAATGTTCTGCGCCACGAGGACGAAAAGCTTGAGGTATTTTGTGTTGCAAGACAGTGTATGAGAAAGAATCGTGATGTTGTAGGAGAGAAATGTGTTCGCATGGATGATGGCTCACTTGCGCTGAATGAGGATGCAAAGAGAGAGGTTTGGAGACGCCGCTATGAAAGGTTGCTGAATAAAGAGAGTCTGCCGAATGTCGACCCAACAGAGGGACCAGCTATCCGAGTTGACAGTTCCTTGGTAGTCAAGGCAATTAGAAACATGAAGACAGGGAAAGCCCCAGGACCATCAGGAATTACTGCAGAGATGCTCAATATATCTGGCAGTGTCAGCTATAGCTTAGTCACCCATATAGTTAACCAGGTGATACCCAATGACTGGTGTAGCAGCATAATAGTCAATTGCTACAAAGGTAAAGATGACACTTTAGATACAAATAATTACAGAGGTATCAAGCTGTTGGATCAGGTAATGAAGGTTATAGAGAGGGTCATAGCCCAACTGATTAGGGAGAGAGTCAACTTGGATGAGATGCAGTTTGGTTTCGTGCCAGGGAAAAGCACCACTGATGCCATATTTCTGGCAAGACAGCTGCAGGAGAAATACCTAGCCAAAGATAAGCCCCTGTACCTGGCTTTCATTGACATGGAGAAAGCCTTTGACAGGGTCCCCCGATCCCTTACCTGGTGGTCAATGAGGAAACTAGGGATAGATGAATGGTTAGTGAGATCTGTGCAAGCCATGTACAGGGACGCTGTAAGAATGGTAGGGGTTGGCAACGAGTTCAATGAAGAATTCAAGGTGGAGGTTGGGGTCCAGTCCTCAGCCCCTCCAATTTATCATAGTCCTCCAGGCAATAACGGAGGAATTCCAGACAGGATGCCCCTGGGAGCTCCTCTATGCTGATGACCTTGCTCTAATTGCGGAGTCACTATCAGAACAAGAGAAGTTTCAAGTGTGGAAACAAGGATTAGAATCAACCAAGCTAAAACCAAAGTCCTAATAAGTAGGAAGGCAGGTATACTACAAATCCCTTCAGGTAGATGGCCCTGCTCGATCTGTAGTAGAGGCGTAGGTAGAAACTCCATAAGATGTACCAAGTGTAAGCTATGGACACATAAGAGGTGCAGTAATATCAAGGGAAGGCTAACTGGGAAGATAGTTTTTGTATGTAGCAGATGCCCGGGAGCGATAAACACTGAAAATGCGCAGAGACCAACTTCCAGGGAGAAAAACTAGAAGTAGTTGATAGCTTCCGTGACCTAGTTAGTAGTGAGGGAGGGTGTGCTGAAAGTGTAGCTGCTAGAATAAGAATAGCTTGAGCAAAGTTCAGAGAGCTCCTACTTCTGCAGATGACAAAGGGCCTCTCGCTCAGAGTAGAAGGTAGACTGTATGATGCATGTGTAGAAACAGCCATGCTACATGGCAGTGAAACATGGGCTGTGACTGCTGAGGATATGCGTAAGCTCGCAAGGAATTAAGCCAGTATGAGCCGATGGATGGGTAATGTCAGTGTGCATACTCAACAGAGTGTAAGTACCTCGAGAGAAAAGTTGGACCTAAGAAGCATTAGATATGGTGTGCAAGAGAGACAACTGCGTTGGTATGGTGATGTGGTGAGAATGGATGAGGATAGCTGTGTGAAAAAGTACCACACCCTAGCCGTTGAGGGAACCTGTGGTAGAGGTAGACCCAGGAAGATCTGTGATGAAGTCTACCAAGTAGGTAATCAGTCATCCAGTTAGCACCACTCCTGTAATTGTTGTAAATCCAGATTTATAAGTGGTGTACCATCTGTATCCACATGTAGATAGAAAAATAACTTGCCTCTTGTATAGTTTATGTGTATCTTTATGTAATCGTTTTGTTACGTTTGTATCTAAAATGTTGTGAATAAAAATGTAAAATGCTGCCTGCAATGAATTAATATTGTTCATTATTAAACATTAAAATCTACTCCACAGTGAATGCAATACATTTTTAAAATTGTGAGAATTTGGAAATTTCTTAGAATATAAATTTATAAAAATATTTCCAGACGGCCAACCTTCTAATATTGCTTTCTTTTAGTAACTGTTATATACCCAAGTCAGTGGTTCCCAAACTTTTTAGAGTCGTGACCCACTATTTATCACACCAGTTTATGACGACCCACTTAACTCTAACGAGTAAAAACATTAATGAAATTAACAAATTTATTCCAGATTACATCTTCAGTGAGAAGGATGAGCCTGTTTCTTGCTACGCTCAATAATAGAATTAACATCAGGTTCAATGCGTGATAGTTTCAGGCGTAAAGAATTTGAGAGTTGCAGTTTATTTCGATATTTGCTTTTAATCCCAACCATTGCTGAAAATCCAGCTTCATAAATATAAGATGACGTGAAAAGGAGAAGTACATTTAATGCTTCGGTGGAAATGATTGGGTACAAGGTTTGAAGAGACGCCCAGAACTGTACCAATCTTCGGGTGATATTCCAGTCGTCACGTCAGGCTGAAAGGGGGTTCATAATCCATCTTTTCTGTGGCATAGTATTCATCACTTTATGAAAATAAAATTCAAAACTTTCATTTAACTTACCTCGAATTTTCTCATGAATTGCAAATATACTGATACCTTCTGTTCCTTGTAAATACAAATTCAGGTCGTTTAATTTCGAAAAAATATCTGCCAAATACATAACCCTCAGAACAAATATTTCACAAAATTGCTTTTATCTTCTAAAAATATAGCTACTTCTTCGCGGAGTTCTGCAAGTCTTGTTAACACTTTTCCCCTAGAGAGCCATCGTATTTCTGTGTGCAAAAGAAGTGATTTATGATCACTTCCCACATCTCAAAATAGGCGCAATTGCAAAGGCTTTGACTTAAAGTTCATTATTTTGACTGAAGTATTCAAAACACTTTCAAAATTATCAGTTATGTGTTTTGATACTAACGTTGCCATGTGAAGGTTACAGTGAGCCCATGATGCATTGGGATTAAGTTCAAGTATTCTGGTCACCACACCACTATTTCTACCACACATAGCCCGTGTGCCGTCTGTACATATTCCAACACACTTTTGCTCTAATATAAGTATCAACTGTATTAAAAATTTCATCGCTGGTACTTCGAGTGACAGGTTCATGAGGTACTAAGTTCCATATGTAACATACAAAAACACGTAGCTGGCACAAACCTTGTACGTCAGTAGATTCATCGAGTTGTAAAGAAAAAAAAAGACTTCCACGAATCCGTTCAATAACTTGATTTTCTACCCATTGAGACATTTCATCGATTCAATTTCTTGTTCACTCTCATCACCAAAGAAAACTTTAACTGTATCTTTTACAACTTGAAGAACTAAAGCCTCCCCAATTGTGTGTGGCTTACCAGTTTTTGCGATTCTTAAACTGACCAAGTAAGACATACAGAGATTTTTCATTTACTTTGGTATAATGTTGCATAACGCTCTGTCCTATCTTTAACTTGGTTAACATTCGCTCAAAAAAATCGAGAGGCTTGTCTTTTAACTCCGAGTGCTTAGTCTCAAGATGACGATGCATGCTCTCGGTTGCAAGTTGTTCATAACAAATGATGCATCGTGGATCTTCTTCAACTCCATTCCATGTAAATCTCATTTTTAAGTACTCGTAATCATACTTTCTTAATACCTTTCTTTGTTTCGATTCACCGTCATCAGCTTCAACTGACTTTTTTAACCATTTATCCATAATATGAAGGACTGAGTAAATACGAAAAAATCGAATTTAGGACAGATAATTTCGACTTACCGAGAGATTTGACAGAATTAAAATACGTTTGGGATCATGCGAACTTCTGCAATTAATGATAAACGTCATTTCAATCGATGTGATGCCATTTAAACCGTTTATCTGATAGACTCTATTGATCTATCTACCGTCTAGCTGCTGTCTATTCCAATCATTTCATTGGCCTCCTGGTGATCACTCCCATACTTTTTAAATAATTCATAAACTTACTAGTGAAATCCATAATGTCTTATTTATTTCATTTTTTTGCTAGTTATATTAAATGTGAAACAAAACGTTTTATAACTGTTTCAACGTCTCTATACCCTATGTGTAAATACTAACACTAATACAAAACCTTGAAGTAGTAACTGTTATCGGCTCGATCAGTGTTATACTTCACCTAGTTAAAGTTCTCTATAAATAGGTAAAAACAGACCTTTCTTTTTTATGATTACATACGAATAAATAACCTCTGATTTGTTAAGTTCGTGAAAAAGCCTAATGCTTGATAAAACAAGTCTGGTATTGAAAACATAAGTCTTGAACTATCTCGATAGACAGCAGTTAATCAAAGCTAATGCGTAATTTTATAACTCTTTGCGACCCATAGTTTGGGAACCACTGACCTAAGTAATAAGTGGCTTTCTCCATTATAGTATATATTTACTGAAATAAGTAAAAGATAAGCTAACACAGCTGCAGGTCACTAAAAAGCAATATCATGTGGGATGTATTTTCCATCTAGACCATGCCAGGATGAGGAAGACAGATACAAATGAAATAAAACATCTCAGCCCCTTCATTACTAAGCCCACCATAAATACTCATTCATATTTTAACCCTTCAACATCGATTGTCAAATGTAATGCTTATTTATTCACACTGCATTGCATTATCTCACAGCTTTGAGAATTTGGTGATGAGATTATTTATATTTTAGTATGACACTCTAGGTTTGGTGTAAGAGATCATTTGGCCAGATATGTTTTAAATGCTAAAGGGTTCATGAGAATCTCACTGTAGAAAATAGATGCCAAGGGGGGATACCTAGTAGTGGATAGCTTTTATTACCTAGGTAACCAAGTCAGCAGCAGAGGTGGATGCTTAAGAGCATAGCTGCGAGAATAAGAATAAGCTGGACAAAGTTCAGAGCTTCTCCCTCGGGGTGATGCCTGGGTGTAAGAAACCATGCTGCATGGCAGCGACTGCAAAGGCTTGAAAGAAAGACGCCTAGTATGCTGCACTGGATGTGCATGTACAACATAGTGTGTCTTGAGAGAAAAATTAAGAATAAGATATGGTGCGCAAGTGAGGACTACACTTGTAAGGTTACATAATGCGTATGAAGGACAGCTGTGGAAGACATGGAACAAGGTGGTGAAGCATGATCGCCAAATATGGGATCTCATGGAGGCAATGACAAATGACTGAGACCTTTGGTGATTTGCTGTGCTCGAGAAGACTCAGCACAAGCCAAATGAAAGCCAGAGTTAGTGACACATAAAAGCACCACTCTCAGAGTGGTTGGTGTCAGGAAGGTATCCAGCCATAGAAACCAAACCAAAATTAGATTGGAACCTGTTGTAGCTCTCTAGCTTACCAATCAATTTTTCTTGTACACATAGACGTAGGAGTGGCAAGTAGCTTGCTTACCAACCACATGGTTCTGGGTTCATTCCCACTGCGTGGCACCTTGGGTAACTGTCTTCTACTATAGCCTCTGGCCGACCAAAGCCTTGTGAGTGGATTTGGTAGACGGAAACTGAAAGAAGCCCGTCGTATATATATGTGTGCGTGTCTGTGTTTATGTCCCCGTAACTTAGCGGTTCGGCAAAAAAGACCGATAGAATAAGTACTAGGCTTACAAAGAATAAGTCCTGGGGTCAATTTGCTCGACTAAAGGTGCTCCAGCATGGCCACAGTCAAATGACTGAAACAAGTAAAAGAGTAAAGTTAAATTAGCTAATAACATGTTCTCTATTTTATTGACTTTATCTGCTTTGAGACAAAAATTATGAAATAGATTTGGTTAAGAACCTATTATTAAACCAGTCCAAATTCACAATTATCCTAGAATTTAGTTGAAACAAGATAGTGTATTTTGGATAGAAATATAATAATGAAAGAGTTAAAACCTGTAAAGCTATCTCCTACACATTGCAAACATCTAATTAAATAAGAAACACTATTGTCAAGGGTTCACAAATTTATTGATGTAACTCATACATTAGAATTTAGAGAATGATTTCTTGCCAGATGAACCTTTTGAGACTTTCAATACATTGAATCGTACTGTCTTGCTCAGCGGTCTACATTCACCCATAGTCACAACATCTCCAATTTGCACATCCCTGGAGAAATAAAGGCAAAATTAATATATGGGAAAAACACTAAAATAAATAAATTGCAAATGGTTTCAAATATAAAAATTCTTACCTAAAACAAGGACTCATATGCACAGACATATTTTTATGTCTTTTTTCGAATCTATTGTATTTCTTTACATAGTGGAGATAATCCCTTCTTACAACAATTGTTCTTGTCATTTTCATTTTAAGAACAGTGCCAGTAAGGATGCGCCCACGAATACTAACATTACCAGTGAATGGACACTTTTTGTCAATGTAAGTTCCCTCAATGGCCTGTAAAATAGAAATAAAACAGTTGTGCAATCTAACTAGAAATAATCATATAATATTGCATTCACACACGCACCAAGACATAAATATAAGTACCTCTTTCGGGGTTTTGAAACCAAGTCCAACATTCCGTACATATCTCAAAGATTTCTTCTGCTTTTTAGTGGTTTTAAGCACTTCTTTTCTGTTTAAGAATACCGTTGGCTGCTTTTGAAACGATCTTTCAGTCTAAAATATAAGAAGCAGTATAAATAATTGAGCTTTAAACTTTAGAAGTCAAACTAAACAACAGGTCAACATTTAGAAGCCAAAACTGCCCAACCCATGCCAGCACAAAAGGCAGACATTGATGAGGCTTCACCCCAAGCTTACAAAGCATACTGGAGAGTAATAGACATCTTGGGACCTGCACCTGAAGAAATCACGTCAGCTGCTGATGGTGGTGCAACACACACATACAACGATTGTATTGGAAGGAGCTTTGCCAGCACTATTGGTCTTTCCTCCTGTTGAGTGCACTTTTCTTTGGTAGCAAGTTCCTGTTCCCCCCTTTGCAGTATATCTCCTGCGTGGGCAACCATTTGTGACCTCCCATCTCAGGACATTCAGATCAAGCAACCACATACCTCTCTAGCAGATGTCCTGGAAACGAAAAATGAGGTTGTCCTCATGTTGCTGGCTAATTCCCCATATAGGAGTTCTTTTGGGATGCTGTTGTAGCAGAGTGACTGCCAAGGCATGGTTGAGGACTTAGGTGTTGTGGCCGGTCCACTTGATATCCAAGATGCATCACAAATTACGAAAGTGGAAGATATTGAGATGCTGCTGTCTCGAGTAGAGGCTTCACGTCTCACTGCTGCAGTGTAGTAAGGATTTTATCATATTCATTGGAGATGATTGCCATTTCTCTAATTAGCACACACACATCTAGCAACAGACTCTAGGACATATTTTCTGACATCTAAGGTATACGATCCACACTTAGCACACCCACCATTAGATCCCAGGATGATGTAGGATAGTTGAATCTGTCATTTCTATTAATGACCCGACTCAAAGAATTGCATTCTACAAGACATTTATGTCATATCACAAATGACATGAATTCAACAACTCAACTCCCTGCATCTGCGGGGTTGGTCGACAACTCTGAGTGTTGCAACCAACCTATGTTCCTTTTACCATGGAATAGAGTATCCAAAGGAGGAATGTGGAGGCGCGCTGCTTGCCACCGATATCGGAGCATCAGACAAGATTCATCTTTTTAGATACCCATCTACCATTGAATCTCCTGTTAAGAGTTGATGTATTACTAGGCTGAGATGGATAGCAAATATGATCTTGCAATTGATGGACCCAAGTTCATGCACAGGAAGTAACATCACAAGCATTTATCGGCAAGGCCAGAGATTTCTGAATATGCAAGAAAGTACGTTTTCAAAATTTTAAATTCAATAAGCATATAGATGTGTATAAAGAGATTCACAATGGAATTAACAAAATCCATTATCAATATTAGCCGTCCAGTGGTATGATTATATTCGCCCGCATTTGCATTGGAGGCTGCAACACTTCATCCGGCTCTAGGATTCTTCCTCTGCAGTGTAATCGGTTTGTTGGTGCAGATTTAGGTTTTCATATTTGGGTGGCCGAATGTTACTAACTCTCAAAAGATATATGCATATGTATCTATGTACGCAAATATAAAAGATAATGGGGCACTACTTGAGAATAATGGTCCCGGTTCGCGCACTCGCCGCAGCTAGTCATGACTAGTCGATCCTTACTTTGTGTTTTATTTACTTTGCTAGGTAGTCGTTGCAGGATCGACTAGTTACGACTAGCTAGCGCGGATGCGCGCACCGGGACCACTGTTCTCAAGTAGTACCAATAATGGGTGCGTGACCGCGCCCGCACACAAAAACACATTTCATGGCGAAAGTATAGAATGCGTACACCCGGTGTACGTATTCTTTATGTCCGCCCATTTCATATATATGTACATACATCTTACACTTTCTCCTCTCACTTCCAAGGAAATGTCGCCGTCCACGTGTCATGAAATCAAAATAAATAAAAATTTTCACGCAAATTAACGAATAACCAATTGACGTAATTTTGACAGTCATGCTGCTAAAGGGAAAAAAGTCCAGCACTATTTAAGAGTGGTCTCGGTGCGCGCACTCGCGTAAGCTAGTCGATCCTTACTTTATGTTTTTGTTTTATTTACTTTGTTTTAAAAAAACTTTTTTTCGGTTTGAACGGCAGTTTTTCTAGCTGTGTCATATGAAATCGTCACCCATAATATCGATCTATTGCATTTCAATCAATTTTAGGGTTAGGGGTGGGGAGAAGGGTATCTTTTTTCTTCACAAATGTAAATAAACCCACTCTTTCTTAAACGAGAGACATATTCATACGGCACAGATTGTTGTTTACCTCAATAGACGTCAGTGATTAGTCGAAATTGCAGAAAAAAAAATGAAATATCTTGCAAACTATAGAATTTTCTGAATAGAGCCAAGAGAAAAAGATGTTTTATAAACACATTCTACCAGTATACGAAGTTTAAATTTTTTAGTTACCTAGAAATTGTGTTAAAAACTGCTGTTCAAACCAAAAAGATCCGTGTAAAAAATCATTTATTTTGTGTGATATTTACTACTTGCTAGGTAGTCAGTGTAGGATCGACCAGTCACGACTAGCTAGCGCGGATGCGCGCTCCGGGACCACTGTTCTCAAGTAGTAACAAAAATGCAATGGCGTTAACTTTCGTTTCTCAAAAATATAACTACCATTGCCTTCACTTTTCAACTGCAACGGAAAACGCGACTCACTCTTCTGTAATTTTACAGTGAGACTCTTTTTCTCTTTACTCAGAATAGGAATCTACGATGGTTGAAACATCCGCAAGAAATTAAGTTATTTAGCGTAAAAGATCCTCACCCGGGATCTTTAGAGTGACCAATAATTTCCGACTCCATTCTTTAGGAATGCAGTTCAATATTTAAAAAAGAAAATCAAATTCTTCAATCTACGGATAATAAAAGGGTCTACTTCAAAGTTATGTGTACGAACGGATGATGACTTTGCATTTACAGATTGAAAAATTGTCGTTTTTTTAAATTTTTCAGACCGAATTAAAATTATTTTAATGAACACGTGGAGAAAGTCAAAGTTTAAAAGAAGCGCTAGAACAATGAAACGAAGTCTCCTTTTCCAATTCTTTTAACTTTGATAAACTTCAAAAATTTACGATTTCTGTTCTGGATAAATGAGCGAAAATGTGTTATTTTCTATTTTCTGGCTTCAAAAACCATTGAACCTCACGTGTCTAACGAGAAAAGCACAGATTGAAGGGAATTCATTGAAATCTTTATAAATATATCAGACAAAAACTTTCGAAGCAATTAACGACATTAAGAAAACGAAAATACAAGACATAAATAGCAGAACCTAATCTAATAATGTTGAAAAGGAAGGAATTTTCGGTTGGAATCGGAGGAAACTTACCTGATCGGCCATGATCGCAGTTTGGAAAGGATGTGAGAGGGCGCTGTAGCTGTGCGCATGCTTACGGAAATAACATCCGGTTGATTGGACTGCCCTCAAGTGTGAATGTACGGAAGTAATCTTACTAAGGGGAGGCAACTCATAAGACATTTCGTTCCACGTGAAACATGTCTGGGATTGAAAAAGTCGCTCCTTTACTGTTAAGGGGATCAAAGCAAATGAGATTTCCGATACGGGTAAATTTATTTATTTTTATTTCTTCAATGTCACATTTCAACGAGTTTCTTGATTGAAAATAACCTCCTAAAATCATAACTTATGAAAAAAAAAAAGAACTGCATATTCTAGTCAGTGCGCGGAAACAATGTCGCGAAAACTGTGTTTATTAGAAATATGATCGGCGCCAATATTAAAATACTTTCTTTCAACTTTATAGTGTGCAGGATATCCTCTAGCAAGCTGGAATTCTGGTTTAAGGACCCCACATAACCACTCGTAACTTTAAAAAAATTTTTATTTTGTCGTGTTTTCTTTCGTTCTTCACGTATCTGTAAGAATTTGTTCTCTATTTTTGCTATTTTTGTTCCTTTAGAAATAATTGCTAATAATAATAATTATAGTGAAGGGAAATCTGTGTTTCCTACTTATCACGAATAGAATAAATTCTGGCTGTTAGAAAAGTGTAATTAAAACTTTTCGCAGCCTTAGCTGTTCACCTTCAGCAATTGTCTCTTCCCAGTTTACTGCTTCATACCCTTCAAACGTTCACGAATGTGACTTTGGTAAATATTTCGTTAAGGGCCCGTTCCTACCTTGATGTGAAATAATTTTTTTCCACAGGTTTTTACGAAATATTTACCTTATGAACGAGCACTGCTTGACAAGGGTGTCGGTGTGTTTACGTCCCCGTAAAATAGCGGTTCGGTATAAAATACCGACAGAATAAATACGAGGCTTAAAAAAAAAGTACTGGGCTCGATTCGTTCGGCTAAAATTCTCCAAGGCGATGCCCCAGCATGGCTATAATATTATGATTTAAACAATTAAAGGATAAATGAATTGACACAAGATTTAAAAGTGACTTTGAACGTCAAAGTCAGTAAGAACGAGCGAGAATTGTAGGAGTTGCTTCCCCTGTGTCTATCAGTGACAAGATTTTGTCTGGTAAGGATGAAACGAAGATAAATTTTGAAGTAGGATTTTCTACATAAAATTATAATAGTTTTATGTTTGTTAAAAACAGAATGTTTTGTAAAAAATAACTTTCAGTGACACTACTTTAAGTATTAATGTGTATGTCGTCTGAAAAGTTCAATGTTTTCCAAGGTGGTTGCAGGACATCCAGACCTTGGGTCATCTTCAACACTATCCCTTCCTCTCTTAAATTCAGCAACCCATTTTTGCGCTGTTGATGAAGCTGGAGTGTTATCCTTTAACATAGCAACTATGTCAGCATGAATATACGTTGAGGCTAAAACCTTTTTCTGCAGAGACTTAATAACACCACGGTGGCAAATTTTGCCCATTTTCAAATCAAATTGCTACTAGTTTTAAAGTCGTCTTTGAACAGTGAGATGTCAGTTACCTGGAAAGAAACAATGCAGTTATTGATAAGAAGAGTTGAAATTAATGCATGCAAAATTTCACTGCCGTAGCATCACTCCTTCATAGTCAACCTATGAACTTTTCAGCCCACCCTTGTATATTATTTTTGGTAAATATTTTAACTTCATTGCTTAGGTGATCATTGTTTGCAGTGTATCACTTTGATGTTCAAAAAACCTAAAAATATTTTCATCCTAATTTTCTATCACTGGTTATAGATATCCAATTCCTTCCCTTGACAAAAGTGGACTTTGTTTAAAAAATACTTGTTTTTTTTTTCTCCTTGCTAATTTCATAAAAGTAAATATCGTAACCTTTAGGTGAAGCATCATCAGTGACTGTCGGTATCAAAAAGGACTAAAAAAAATAGCTTAGCTTTCTTGAATTATGGAAACAAAGGCTCTAAAATAGGTTATGGGTGGGTCTTCTCGAGCTCAGTGAATTACCATTCATCTTGATCTTTTGTCATTTCCTTCATGAAACTCAACATCATGAGGTCAGTCTTCACTATTGAATTCCCAATGGCAATTTTCAGGATGAGTTCAAATTATGCGAGAAGGTTGGACTGAATTATAAGTACAAGCCTGGTTCATGTCTTCTCAGTCTCACTGGCTTGGGTTGACCTGAGGTTGTGGTAAAGGACACATGTGCAACACACAAGCAGGTGAGGTTGAGCTTAGGCCCTCATGTTTCTGAAGTAAATTCTTTATCCACCCAGCCTTGCCTGAATCTATATTTAAGATTACATGGCAATAACTGACTTAATTCATAGATTACCAGACTTGCAGTATTTAGTTGCATCCCTTTACCTTCTCAGTTCAAATCCTGTGGACATTGACATTACTTTTTATTGGGATTAATAAAATATGTTACTAGGCCTAATTAAAGCAACTGAATTGAATTACCCTCACTCTACACAACAGGAAAGTTTAAACTTTCATACCAACATTTAGAAATCAATATATTTTGGATTTCAAAGTGCAACAAGGCTAATTAAGTGTAATACAGGGAGAAATAGCAATTTTTGACCTGTAGATCTTGTGTAAATCTTATAAAAAGAAAAAAAGTAAGTTAAACTAAAGCCTTAGATAACATTAAAAAAAATTTTTTTATTGTCTTTTAATTTTTTATAGGTATTTTGTGATAAGATTTCTTCTGAAAGTGTTACAAAAGATGTACCTACAAAAGATGTACCTATAAAAGATGTACCTACAAAAGATGTACCTACAAAAGATGTACCTACAAAAGATGTACCTGCAAAAGATTTAGCTGCAAAAGATGTACCTGCAAAAGATTTAGCTGCAAAAGATTTAGCTGCAAAAGATGTAGCTGCAAAAGATGTAGCTACAAAAGATGTACCTGCAAAAGATGTACCTGTAAAAGATGTACCTGCAAAAGAGGTACCTGCAAAAGATGTAGCTACAAAAGATGTACCTGTAAAAGATGTAGCTGCAAAAGATGTAGCTGCAAAAGATGTACCTGTAAAAGATGTACCTGCAAAGGGTGTAGCTGCAAAAGTTGTACCTGCAAAAGGTGTACCTGAAAAAGATGTAGCTAAAAGAGGTACCTGCAAAAGATGTACCTGCAAAAGAGGTACCTACAAAAGATGTAGCTGCAAAAGAGGTACCTGCAAAAGGTGTACCTGCAAAAGATGTAGCTGTAGAAGATGTAGCTGCAAAAGGTGTAGCTACAAAAGATGTACCTGCAAAAGATGTAGCTTCAAAAGATGTAGCTGCAAAAGTTGTAGCTGCAAAAGATGTACCTGCAAAAGATGTAGCTGCAAAAGATGTACCTGTAAAAGATGTAGCTGCAAAAGATGTGGCTGCAAAAGATGTGGCTGCAAAAGATGTACCTGCAAAAGATGTACCTGCAAAAGATGTAGCTGCAAAAGATGTACCTGCAAAAGATGTGGCTGCAAAAGATGTACCTGCAAAAGATGTAGCTGCAAAAGATGTACCTGTAATAGATGTAGCTGCAAAAGATGTACCCGTAAAAGATGTAGCTGCAAAAGGTGTACCTGCAAAAGATGTAGCTGTAGAAGATGTAGCTGCAAAAGATGTACCTGCAAAAGGTGTACCTGCAAAAGATGTAGCTTCAAAAGATGTAGCTGCAAAAGTTGTAGCTGCAAAAGATGTAGCTGCAAAAGATGTACCTGCAAAAGATGTACCTGCAAAAGATGTACCTGTAAAAGATGTACCTGCAAAAGATGTGGCTGCAAAAGATGTACCTGTAATAGATGTAGCTGCAAAAGATGTACCCGTAAAAGATGTAGCTGCAAAAGATGTACCCGTAAAAGATGTAGCTGCAAAAGGTGTACCTGCAAAAGATGTAGCTGCAAAAGATGTACCTGCAAAAGATGTACCTGCAAAAGATGTACCTGTAAAAGATGTGGCTGCAAAAGATGTACCTGCAAAAGATGTAGCTGTAAAAGATGTAGCTGCAAAAGGTGTACCTGCAAAAGATGTAGCTGTAGAAAATGTAGCTGCAAAAGATGTAGCTGCAAAAGATGTACCTGTAAAAGATGTACCTGCAAAAGATGTACCTGCAAAAGATGTACCTGTAAAAGATGTAGCTGCAAAAGATGTACCTGTAATAGATGTACCTGTAATAGATGTAGCTGCAAAAGATGTACCTGCAAAAGATGTACCTGTAATAGATGTAGCTGCAAAAGATGTACCCGTAAAAGATGTAGCTGTAAAAGATGTACCTGCAAAAGATGTGGCTGCAAAAGATGTACCTGTAAAAGATGTACCTGCAAAAGATGTGGCTGCAAAAGATGTGGCTGCAAAAGATGTACCTGCAAAAGATGTAGCTGCAAAAGATGTAGCTGCAAAAGATGTAGCTGCAAAAGATGTACCTGCAAAAGATGTACCTGTAATAGATGTACCTGTAAAAGATGTACCTGTAAAAGATGTAGCTGCAAAAGATTTACCTGCAAAAGATGTGGCTGCAAAAGATGTGGCTGCAAAAGATGTAGCTGTAAAAGATGTACCTGCAAAAGATGTAGCTGCAAAAGATGTACCTGTAAAAGATGTACCTGCAAAAGATGCCCCTACAAATGATGCACTTGACTTCCAAGGTGAGTAAACATTTTCTTTTGGATGCAGAGCAAATTTAATTACTATTATTATTTTTTTTACAGTGTTGATAGTTTTGTAAAAATTTCAGCCAAACCTGCTGAAGCAAAACTCTAGTATTGAAGTACATAGAAAACCAAATATACAGAATCTTACTGAGGCATGGACTAGATGGTTTCGCATAAGGGTAATATTATATAATTCTATTGATAGCTGTAGGAAATTCAAAGAAACTATTAACACACAAAGGGGAGCTGAAAAGTTCATACTGCTGACTATGAAGGAAATCTGTGAAATCTTACATGCATTAATTTCAACCCTTCTTATTAATAACCACATTGTTTCTTCCCAGGTAAACTGACATCTGACAGTTCAAAGAAGACTTCAGAAGTAACTAGCATTGATTTCTCTTGAAAATGGACAAAATTTGGCATTGTGGTTTGTCAAGTGCCTGCAGAAAAAGGTTTCAGCCCCCCCCCCCCTCCCCAGCACATGGTTGCTTCATTAGGAGATGATGCTTCAGTGCAAAAGCAATCCAATGTTTGGACGTCTTGCAACTGCCACCACTAAGGAAAATTTTGATCGTATTCACTATATGGTGATGGCTGACAGGTGATTGACTATAAATCAAATAGCCTATGCTATTAATATATGTGAAAGAGTTGAGAATATTCTGTACAATGAACTTGGCATGATGAAGGTTTCTACTTGCTGGCTGCTATGTCTTCTGATACCTAGTGAAAAGGGCACCAGGTTGATCACATCATGGGAAAATCTGACATTGTTTGAAGCATATCTGGCTGGTTTCTTTGAATGTTTCTTAACCAAGGGTAAGTGTTGGGTTCATCAATTTGAGCCAGGGAGAAAGAGACACTCCATGCAGTGGAACACCCTTCCTTATCTGCTCCAAAGAAGGCTAAGGTCATTTCATCTGCTGGGAAATTGATGACCTCAGTTTTTTTGGATGCAAAAGTATTTGCTATTTTGAAAAGGGCCAAACAATTAATAGAGAATACTATGCCACCTTACTGAGGCAGTTCTGAAAAGATATCAAGACCAAATGCCCAGGAAATCTGACAAAAGAGGTCTTCTTTAATCAGGACAGTGCTGTAGCACACAAGTCCTTGTTTCAATGGCTGCTTTGTGTGACTGTGGCTTAGAACTGGTTGATCACCCTTCCTTATACTCTTGATTTGGCCCCATCTGACTATTATCTGTTCCCCAACATGAGAAAATACTTGGTTGGGAAACAGTATTGCAGTGATGATGATGTCATATCTGCTGTTGATGACGTTTTTCTACAAATAATATGAAGGCTTCTTGACCAATGGGATCCAAGCACTGTGACACCGATGGAAGTGTTGAAAAATAAATTTCATTTGGTCACTTTTGATGAGAGTATCTTGGTCAACCTATGAACTTTTCAGCCGATCCTAATACAGGATCGGCTGCAAAGTTCAAAGGCTGATCTCATTTTGTCAGGATTGCCTTATTTTGTAAGTCATTCCTAAGTGTAAGTTTACAATTGCTCTTTAACTGTTGTCAAATGTGTGATGAATATAATTTCCCAAAGAATTGCAGCATAAACAGATTTGAATTTGTAACCAGAAATAAATGGAATGATTGTCTCATGTGGTCAGTGAAGAATTCTATATTATATTTGTAACAATAACAAGGGGAACTTGGCATTTGGAAGCATAAACTTCTTGGGATACTTGAATGTTGAGACCATTTTTGTAGTAATGTATGTTTTGTTTGTTTTATCAGTGGGGGAGAGAGAGATATTTTAACATGTTTTAATGTCTGCTGAGTAGTGTTTGACTTGTATCTTTAGTATTTGTGAGAGTTGAAACAAAGTGAAATTGAATTTAACCTTAGATGGAGAATTGGTAGTCAGATATTTGTTACTTTCTGTGGTCTGAAGTTAATTTTGCTGCTCATCCTTCGAGAGTTGATAAAAATGTTCTGATCCAGGGCAGTGGATCAGGAGAACAGTAAGAATGTTGGATCTTTTCCTTTTGAACGGCACTTTGTAACATAATTTCTAGGTAACTAAAAAGTTACTGGTAGAATGTGTTTATAAAACATCATTTTTTTCTTGGTTTTATTGAGAAAATTCTATAGTTTGAAAGATATTTCGTCTGAAAATCCGAGCATTTCGGCAATTTTAACCAATCGATTACCTCCATTGAACTAAAAATCATTTGCTGCGTCTAAAACTGAGACAACATCCTGTCACTAAGCCTAAACTTCACCCTAACCCTAACCCTAAATTTTTTTTTTTCTTAATTGTTAAATTAATTTAATTGTTACGCGTGTAAAAAAAACGAAATTAAGAAAAAAAATTTAGGGTTAGGGTGAGGTTTAGGCTTAGTGACAGGATGTTGTCTCAGTTTTAGATGCAGCAAATGATTTTAGCTCAATTAGAGGCGATTCATTGGTTAAAATTCGAATAATTAAACTATGTTAAACAAACGAATTACAAATGCCAAAACCTTCCCAGGCAAAGAATGTACCCTGCAACATAGACTGGTAGTTAGTGACTTTAGGATCAGGACTAAGAGGACAACCAGAAGACGACCAACATGGAGAAGAAGGATCTGGAAGCTTAAAGATCCTGCGAATGGACAGAGATTTAGGGACATGTTACTTGAAGCCTTTGACGAAGTAGAAGGGGATAGAGTATCACATGGGGTAGAAGGCAACTGGACGTTTCTAAGGGACAACCTGCTGAGAGCCACTGACCAGATCTGTGGCTGGTGCAAAGTCTCCTATCGTCCCAAGGTAACGTGGTGGTGGAACAATGTTGTAGACAGGGCTATTAGAGAAAAGAGACAGGCTTGGAAGGACTGGAAGAATGGTGGTAGCAGGGAATAGTATCAGACTGCCAGAAGGGAAGCTCGGAGACAGGTCTATCTAGCCAGAGGGGAAGCAGACAAGAAAAAATTTGCCAATGTTCTGCGCCGTGAGGACCAAAGACTGGAGGTATTTTGTGTTGCAAGACAGGGCGTGTGAGAGAGAATTGTGATGTGGTAGGAGAGAAATGTGTTCGCATGGAAGATGGTTCACTTGCGCTAAATGAGGATGCAAAGAGAGAGGTTTGGAGACGCCACTATGAAAGGTTGCTGAATAAAGAAAATGAATGGGATAAAGAGAGTCTGCCGAATGTCGATCCAACAGAGGGACCAGCTATCTGAGTTGACAGTTCCTTGGTAGTTAAGGCAATTAGAAGCATGAAGACAGGGAAGGCCAATCAGGAATCACTGCAGAGATGCTCAAAATATCTGGTAGTGTCGGCTATAGCCTAGTCACCCGTATAGTTAATCAGGTGATACACGAAGGAGTCATACCCAATGACTGGTGTAGCAGCATAATAGTCAACTGCTACAAAGGTAAAGGTGACGCCCTAGATACAAATAATTACAAAGGTATCAAGCTGTTGGATCAGGTAATGAAGGTTACAGAGAGGGTCATAGCCCAACTAATTAGAGAGAGAGTTAGTTTAGATGAGATGCAGTTTGGGTTCGTGCCAGGGAAAAGTACCACTGATGCTATATTCCTGGTAAGGCAGCTGCAGGAGAAATACCTAGCCAAGGATAAGCCGCTGTACCTGGCTTTTGTTGACATGGAGAAAGCCTTTGACAGGGTCCCTCGATCCCTTATCTGGTGGTCAATGAGGAAACTAGGGATAGATGAATGGCTGGTGAGGGCTGTGCAAGCCATGTACAGAGATGCCGTAAGTAAGGTTAGGGTTGGCAACATGTACACAGAAGAATTCAAAGTAGAGGTAGGGTTCCACCAAGGTTCAGTCCTCAGCCCCCTCCTATTTATCATAGTCCTCCAGGCAATAACAGAGAAATTCAAGACAGGATGCCCCTGGGAGCTCCTCTATGCTGATGACCTTGCTCTAATTGCTGAGTCACTATCAGAACTGGAGGAGAAGTTTCAGGTATGGAAGCAAGGATGAGAATCGAAGGGCCTTAGAGTCAACCTAGCTAAAACCAAAGTCTTAATAAGTAGGAAGGTAGACAAATCACAAACGCCTTCAGGTTGATGGCCCTGCTCGATCTGTAGAAAAGGTGTAGGTAGAAACTCTATAAGATGCACCAAGTGTAAGCTATGGACACATAAGAGGTGCAGCAATGTCAAAGAAAGGCTAACTAGGAAGATAGTTTTTGTATGTGGCAGATGCTCAGGAGCAATAAACACTGAAAATGCTCTGAGACCAACTTCTGCCACATTCCAGGGAGAAAAACTAGAAATAGTTGATAGCTTCCGTTACCTAGGTGACCAAGTCAGTAGCGGGGGCGGATGTGCTGAAAGTGTAACTGCTAGAGTAAGAATAGCTTGGGCAAAGTTCAGAGAGCTCTTACCTCTGCTGGTGACAAAAGGCCTCTCGCTCAGAGTAAAAGGCAGACTGTATGACGCCTGTGTACGAACAGCCATGCTACATGGCAGTGAAACATGGGCCGTGACTGCTGAGGATATGCGTAAGCTTGCAAGAAATGAAGCCAGTATGCTCCGATGGATGTGTAATGTCAGTGTTCATACTCGACAGAGTATAAGTACCTTGAGAGAAAAGCTGGACCTAAGAAGCATCAGTTGTGGTGCACTGGTATGGTCATGTGGCGAGAATGAATGAAGATAGTTGTGTGAAAAAGTGCCACACCCTAGCAGTTGAGGGAACCTGTGGAAGAGGCAGACCCAGGAAAACCTGGGACGAGGTGGTGAAGCACGACCTTTGAACTTTAGGTCTCACTGAGGAAATGACTAGAGACTGAGACCTTTGGAAGTATGCTGTGCATGGGAAGACCCGGCAGGACAAGTGAGACCATAACCCGTGGCCTCTACATGGGATGTAGCCAGTCCACTTATGCATACCTTTCCTTGGACACAAAACTCTACTTGTGAAGACCTATTGAGGCAAGTGAGAATCGAAATCGATCAACATCAATGGAAATTGCAGCTGTGATACCAGTGCCAGTGGCACGTAAGAAAACCATCCGAACGTGGCCGTTGCCAGTGCTGCCCCGACTGGCCTTGTGCCAGTGGCACGTAAAAAGCACCATCTGTTCATGGCCATTGCCAGCCTTGCCTGGCCCCCGTGCCGGTGGCACGTAAAAAGCACCATCCGATTGTGGCCGTTTGCCAGCCTCGTCTGGCATGTAAAAAGCACCCACTACACTCACGAAGTGGTTGACATTAGGAAGGGCATCCAGTTGTAGAAACATTGCCAGATCAGACTGGGCCTGGTGCAGCCTTCTGGCTTCCCAGACCCCAGTTGAACCGTCCAACCCATGCCAGCATAGAAAACGGACGCTAAATGATGATGATGATGAAAGCCAAGAGAAAAAAATGTTTTATTTTGACACATTCTACCAGTTTATGAAGTTTTATAGTGTTTAGTTAACTAGAAATTGTGTGCTGTTCAAAAGGAAAAGATCCAGAATGTTGAACTGCATTTTTTTATGCAACTGTTTGCATTTAGAATTCAAATCCATTTTGGCCCATTTTGGTGGTAGACTTAATCTATTGCTTGATTTATCACCACCAACTAGCACCTAAGGTTGCCTTTAGTGGAGCCCATTCTGTCTCAATCCACTGGGCTATGTTTTTAGTTTGTGGATGACTTTCTCCTTCTTTTCCACTAGTCTTGGAAGCTTTGTAAAAGGTCACAGGCAATATCTTCCCTCCTGACTAAAAGATAAAAAAAACAAAACAATCATTCATTGAATCTTGAGTCAGGTTTTATTATCTTAGCTGTTGTTTCAATAACTCTAATTCAGCTCTATGATTAATGGTGTGACTATCTTGTCTTCTTAGGATTGCATTATCTAATGTGTTCCCTTATTTGAGATGACAAGGTATGATTTAAGTAATATTTAACTGCTGTCTCTAGCAGGTTGAATATGTAGAGGCACCTTTGTTGGCTCAAGAGTTTTTCAGTGCAGGTAATCTCTTTCAGTTATATAATTTGCTTAATATTTATGTAATCCTTTTGGTTTAAATTTCTTTTTTTTTTTAATTTTAGTTTTGGCAGAAGATATCGACAATGCTTCTTTCAAATGTAAAGAATATTTTGAACATAATCCTATGACGTTTTATGATATTGAATCGGGAATGGCAAAATACCGGGCACCACAACCAACTCCAGTTCACAATTAATTCATGACAATATTCAATAATGTAATAATGATTGCTAATTCGTTGTTATCAATGTATTGATAGTCGTTTGAAAATAAAGTTTTACACCAAATATTTTATTGAGTTTCATTTTTATTTAAAATTTGAATCCCTTTAATCTGTTTCAATGTTTTACGATGCATAATGGATAATTTAGAGATGGTGATCATGAATATTCACCATTTACTTTCACTATTCTTGTTGAGTCTTGTGAACTGTTTTTTTTTTATATTTCTAATAGATGACATGTATAAAGAGTTAAAGCTAATTTTATCAACTGTCTGTATATTTATTTTTAATCTGGAATTTCTATGAAATAATCTGCTTAGGGCTACACATTAGGCATGTGGCTAAAGGAAGGTTCTAGCCAAGTCAAGAGTAACATGGTTTTGGATTCATAAGGTTGATAGGGCAGCTAAGGCTAAGAGATCAGCTTGGAAAACATGGAAGGGTGGTTGTAAGGAGCATTATCAAATGGCTAGAAAGGCATCTAGGTGTTGGGTGTATTTCGTTAAGTGTCAAGTATAGAGGAAAAGATTTGCACCTGATCCTCTGACTCTGAACCTGCAGCATGAGAGGGTTCAGGATTGTGAGAGCATGTGTGAAAGAGAACCGAGATGTTATTGGTGACAAGTGTATTTAGAATGATGAAGGCAAATAAGACATTGATATGGAACAAAAGGAAGTGCTATTATGAAAAGCTGCTGAACATGAAGAATGCATGGGTTAAATAGGAATTACCCTATGCTGACCGAATCAAGGGATCAACAATTCCAGTTTATAGAAGTGTGGTAGATAAAGTAATCAAGGACATAAAGAGGGGAAAAGTTATAGGCTCTTCAGCGATTGTTACAGAGATGCTCAAAATATCTGGGCGAGTAGGATGCAAGTGGAAGGTGTGACACTGAACAACTGACTTAGCAGTGTTATTGTAAACTGCTACAAAGGCAAAGGAGATACCTTCGAAGCAACTATAGAGGAATCAAACTACTAGACAAAGTTATGAAGATCATGGAGAAAGTTATGGCCCAATTGATCTATGACAGGCATCATAGATACAATCTTCCTAGTGAGGCAGCTACAGGAGAAATACCTGGCTAAGAATAAACTGCTATTCCTGGTTTTCATTGATTTGGAGAAAGCACTTCACTGGGTACTGTGCTCAGTAATTGGGTTGTCACTGAGGAAAGTAGGTATAGCTGAATGGCTTGTGTGGGTAGTTGAAGCTATGTAAAGGATACAGAAAGTGAAAGTGAAAGTTGGTAACAATTTCTGAGATGAATTTAGTTCATCGTGGTTCAGTACTCTTGTTTATATTTATACAAGCCACCAAAACAGGAATTTCAAGGAGCTATTACCACTGCTGACAAAGATCTTTTCTTCTAGAGTGAAAGAAAGATTGTATGACACTAGTGTTAGAACTGTGATGCTGCATGACAATGAGACATGGACCTTGAGAAGACTGGAAAGAAAAGAAACGAGTATTCTCTGTTGGATGTGTGATGTAAGTGTGTATAAAAGACAATTACGAAACTGGGTAAGAGGAATCAGATGTGTACAAGAAAGAAGACTGTGCTAGTATGGACATGTGATATGTATGGATGAGGGCAGCAGCATAATGAAGTCCTGATCGCTTAATGTGGCTGGAATGTGTGGAACAGGGAGACCTAGAAAGACTCCAAAATGAAATTTCTTTTCTATATTATATAAATCTTTTCATTTTCCTTTTTTTTTAATGTTTACATTTATATCCTGTGCCGGTGGCACATAAAAACCACTATCCAAATGTGGTTGATGTTAGTTCGCCCTGACTGGTTCCTGTGCCGGTGGTATGTAAAAAGCACCATCCGAACATGATTGATGCCAGTACCCCCTGACC
Organism: Octopus sinensis; assembly: GCF_006345805.1. Classification (NCBI taxonomy): domain Eukaryota; kingdom Metazoa; phylum Mollusca; class Cephalopoda; order Octopoda; family Octopodidae; genus Octopus; species Octopus sinensis. The sequence continues at coordinate 42,987,864 of NC_043012.1, forward strand.
AGCTCCTGTGCTTGTGGCATGTAAAAAGCACCCACTACACTCTCAAAGTGGTTGGTGTTAGGAAGAGCATCCTGTTGTAGAAACATTGTCATATCAGACTGGAGCCTGGTGCGGCCTCCTGGCTTTGCAGTTCTCAGTCAAACCATCCAGCATGGAAAACGGATGCTAAACAATGATGATGATGTGTGGCTGGAAGAGATTTAAAGAGAAGGAGAGCGTGTGAGAATGAGTGTGAGTGTCATGTGCCTTAGTGTAGTTTGTAAGTTAGTAGTAGTTTTGGTTGTTTGTGTTGCAAACTATTCATGTGAAAAAATCTGGTTGTCAAACAAAAGCTGGCATTGAATATAACCTAACTTAATGCTAAACTGTGTCTGTTGCACCTGTCCCATCTTCAGATCTGGCTTCTAGGTTTAATTTTATAAGTTTCAGAGAAATCTGATCGAGCAGATCTGTACTGATATCACTCAAAATCTGGAAGTTGTTTATATAGAATTTCTTGATTGGAGGCAACATGTCCAGGGTTAAAAACAAAGTATACACTTAATACATTACTCCTTCATTTGAGAGTTGGTTATTTAACAATGAGTGAAATCAGCATGACTACAGCTGCATGCACTTAAAATGAATAAAAGAATATGTACATATGTGTGTGTGTATGTGTATATATATATATATATATATACACATTTTTCTATTTTGGATATATTTGGGGTACTTAAGTCTGCTCGGGTCTTGGTGCTTGCTTCTTCCATGGGTATGAATAAGTATTTCATTTATATCTCGCGTATGTGCCGCTGAAGAGGGGAAAATTTCTTGTGAATTAACTCCGAAATTGGACCAATACGGTAATAACAAATTTTTTTAGAGATTTCTATCGGTTTGTTTCGAGACGCATAAATTTAATGGTTATCAACAATTTTTTTGTTTCGGCGTATCTGGCATTAGAATTTTTCTTCTGCCCTTATATATATATATACATACAATATTAGATATTACAATTCTATATTTAAGAGATGAGGAATTATGTACATTATTTACATTTGACGGATATTTGTCCTCATCTTGTTTGTTGTTAACACAGTGTTTCGGCTGATATATCCTCCTGCCTTCATCAGGTGTCTTGGGGAAATTTCAAACCTGGGTTCTCATTCCTAAGGTATATGGCGTAGTGGTTAAGAGCGCGGCTACTAACCTCAAGATTCCGAGTTCGATTCCAGGCAGTGACCTGAATAATAATAATAACGTTGAAAAATACCTTAGGAATGAGAACCCAGATTTGAAATTTCCCCAAGACATCAGATGAAGGCTTGAGGGTATATCAGCCGAAACATGTTAACAAACAAGATGAGGACAAATATCCGTCAATTGTAAATAATGAATATTAGATATGTACATATATACACAAGGGTACTGCATGAGCACCTACATCGCTAAAAATAGAAGTAAAAAATACTTCTGTACCACCGAATAGTCACAAATCTATTACAGACATGATAAGAAAAAATATCAGTAAACAACAATAACGTCTTACCTCTGCTGGGTCAGTACAAGTAAATGCTGGTCAATATGGTACCAGTTTTGAAATTTAGCGCCAAATAGGTGCCTGATTTCTCATCAGCCAAAGTCTGCCTTCTAATTACGACTAAAATTCTCCCCCATCATGCCTGCAAAAGTTCGTTTGAAGTGACCAAGCACTATAGGAACAAACAAAATGTGAAAATTATACACAGACACACACACACACACACATATATATATATATATATATATATATATATATATATATATATATATGTATGTGTGTGTGTGTGTAATGTGAAGAAACAAAAGACCTGGTAATTCAATCTGCAAACATGTCTCCGATTTTGTTTCTTCACATTACATATTTATATCTTTCGTCTCAGGTTACTCTTGAGCACTTCTAAGTCCAAACGTCTACACTGTGAGAGATGCTGTGCGTATGGTGGAACTGGGAAGGGATTATCCATTACGAATTGTTTGAATGGAACCAAACGGGCAACACGGAACTCTATGTTCAACAGATGGAACAACTCAACACGGCTATTCATGGACAGAAGCAACGATTTCTATACCGAATCGTTACTAGCGACGAAAAATGGTGCCTGTACATCAATATGAAGCAGCGTAAGGAAGGCTTAAACCCGGTTAACACGCGACACCGCGTGTGAAACAAGATCTTCATCCATGTAAAACGATACTGTGCGTATGGTGGGACTGGGAATGGATTATCCATTACGAATTGCTTGAATAGAACCAATGGGCAACACGGAACTCTATGTTCAACAGATGGAACAACTCAACACGGCTATTCAAGAGAAAAGACCTAATTGGCAGCATGAAATTCTTTTGCTTCATGATAACATCCGCCCTCATATCGCCAACATGACCAAGGAAGCCATTCAAACGCATGGCTGGGAATTGCTGCCACACCCGCCGTACTCTCCTGATTTGGCACCAACGGATTTCCACCTCTTTCTATCTCTTTCAAATGATATGCGCAGAGTTTCATTCAATACTGATGTAGAATTGAGAGCTTGGTTGGATCAATTTTTCGAGTCGAAATCGGATGATTTCTACCAACGAGGTATTGAAAATCTTGTTGAACGTTGGGAAGAAGTTGTAAACAACACGGGTATTAATTAATTAGTTGCTTTTTTTAATTATTAAGCCTTTTAGCAAATTTGAAAAAAAAAAGCGGCAGTAGATATGTGTGTGTGAGATATGGTACTGTGGTAAGAAGTTTGCTTCCCAACCGCATAGTTTCAGGTTCAGTCCCACTGCATAGCATCTTGGGCAAGTGTCTTCTACTATAGCCTTGGGCTGATCAAAGCCTTAAACTGAAAGAAGCCCATTATATATATATATATATATATATATATATATATATATATATATATATATACATATATATATATTTATATATATATGTACATACGTATGTGTGTGTGTGCTTGGTGTCTGTGTTTGTCCTTCATCACTGCTTGACAACTGGTATTGGTGTGTTTGCATCCCCGTAACTTAGCAGTTTGGAAAAAAAGATATTGAGAGCATAAGTACCAGGCTTAACAAAACATAAGTACCCGGGTGGATTCACTTGATTAAGATTCCTCAAGGTAGTACCCCAGCATGACTGCAATCTGTTGGTTGAAACAAGTAAAAGATAAATACGTGCACACACACACACACACTGAGACATACACACACACATACACACAGACATGTATATCTTTTATCTTTTACTGGTTTCAGCCAGAGGCTGGGGCCATGCTGGAGCACCACCTTTTAATGTATTTGAGATTCATTTCTATACTGTTTCTGCTGAAGTTAGATAGAGCTGCTCTTCTCTGTGAGTTCCTCTGGTATTTCAGATAAAAATTTGTCCAGGCACTCTGTGAAGACCACCACAGCAACACCTTGCAAATCTCTGAGGTTTTTTGGTAGAATGTTGAACAGTTGTGGACCCTTGGGTCTTTATTTGAGATGTAGAAAATGGGATCTTTGGTCCTATACAGTAAACTCCAGATCAGTAGTTGGTATATCTTTCAGTTTCAAACTGAGGAGCTAGACCTTTCAAGATCTCCAATATGTATATCACTGCATACCTTTCATGTCTTCTCTCTGGGGACTAGAGCTTCAATTCCTTTAGCCTCTTTCATTAGCTCATCTATTTTACCGAGTCAATCTTCTTTGTGTAGTGGTGCTTGATTGACTCAAGTTCTGCCACCAGTTTGGCACCCTACAGAGATCACTAATCCAGACTACTAAGAACAAAAGTTCTCTATAACAGTAGCATGGTGTCCTTTTTTCTGGTGTTAAATGATCTCAGAATCCATCCAGTTACACGCCTGCAGAGTGTTATGTGGATTCCCAGGTCACACACTGACTCTGATTCTGTGATTACACTCTCCCCTGGCTAGTGTATTCTATCTGTGTGCTGTTTGTGGGACGATAGTGGAGTGCTTGAAAGTTCACAGCATTGAACTACATGTTATTTTCATCAGCCCATTTGTATATTGCATGCAGGTTCATGATGTCATCAAGGTCCTTGACTGCCTCTGATACATTTGTATCGTCAGCTGGTGAGACTGGCTGAAGGAGCCACCAAAAACTAGTAGTACCAGTACAGTTCCTTGAGGGGCTCTTCAAACACACACACACACACACACATGTATATATGTATGTTTGTACACACACACACACACACACACATATATATATATATATATATATATTACATGGAAAATGTGAGGAAGAGAAATATTCTTAAGATTATAAACCTGGAAAATTAATAGTCTTGACCCAATGCTTATTTTTTACATAATGAATTTGCCTACCATATTTACTATTCTACTTTGCATAAAACTTTAGCTATATTGGTACTTCTGGCTCTCGTTTTTTTAAGTATTCTAGTGTGTCAATATTTTAACAAAATGATGGTGCCTTTTTTAATTATAATGTTACTATGTAAATTAAAATCAAATAACTTTTAATATTCAAATTTTATTCTTAGCTGCAATATTTTAAGTAAAAATTTTCTTGTTTTGTACTTTACCAGATGTAATAAGTTGTCCTGAACTTTTCCAAGCGTAATAACTTGTCCTGTACTTTTCCAGGTTTATAATCTTAAGAATATTATTTCTCACATTTTCCCATGTAATCCATGTTTTTTTCCAGGCTATGCTATTATGTTAATTAATAATGTCAAATGTGTCAATTAGCAGTGTCATTGATAATTTTTTCCTTACCTCAATGATACCGGTGATATATATTAAAAGTTCCCTTATAGAACTGTATTCATAAAAAAGTATAGAACTATATTATCACCCTCAAATTTGAGAAACAAACACTTATAACTTTTTTCTTTTAAAACTTCATTGCATGAGATTGATACCATGAAATTCCTCGAATTGAGTTCTATCATTTAAGCTAAACTATGTCTTGCAAACAACTTGCACATGCAAGTGCTACCAGTCAAGAACTCCACATACCGGAAGCCAGGAAGTGTATGGGGTCATTAGGAGAGAATGCGCGCCATTTCGGGGCCTACCTCTTGACGGCATCAATGCGCACCGGCCCTCATCACTTGCTAGATCAACTGGTTATTAAATATAGCCCAATATTCCTCTAGCCATTGCTCAGTGTCTCTTTTTAACTAAATCCAGTGGCTAGCCTTCTCCACTGTAGTTTGGATATCGGTCATGGTGGTATTTACAATGAGTTAGACCTAACGATAGCAACAGTCGTCTCACACTGTGTCCAGTAAACCCTCTACACCCGACTTCGAACTTGCAAGCTGTTCGGTGTTGTAGGAAACTTCAACATCAATGGAAGATGAAGACAAGATATACTTGCCACGCAAGGATAGTGACCGTGGTCTCAAATCTTTTCTGATATTATATGAAGCGCGGATTGTGAAATTGAAACAAAATCTGCAGCAGAGGAAAGAGATGAACGACTCTCTTTTACAAGTTTGTAACCACGAAAGCGATTGAACTTGAGGAGAGGTATGAAGTAAGAGCTGATACAGGTCTCTCCTCCCATTTTCTGATTCCTCCGATATGTCGTCAGATGAAGGCGACATTGAAGAATGGCAAATAGTCACAAGGAGGGGAGAAGAAAAGGGGTAAAAAAGAACAACCACACAATCAAACAAGGCCGTGAGATACACAACTCCCGACAACAAAACTCCCACACGTAACAACACCAGCTCTACAAACACACAAACACTAACAATGTTAACAGCCATCAACACCAACAATTTGGACCGGATGCAATACATAAGGTCAAACACCGACATAACACAAGACAATGTTAAAACAAACAATCACCCACACACAACACCACCGCAACACATAAAAATCCTGCACATGACGCAAAATACGCACAATACACTGAAATCTCTCTACCCTGATGCAGTAGGGTACTTTTGTTGATCAGTAAATTTATTTCACTTGAAATTCTATAAATTTTCAACAGCGATTTAGTACCGACAACTAACAAGGCCAAGCTACTCCAGACTGATGAAGGTAACTACCCTGAAACTAGTCTCTGATTGCTGGCTTTGTTGGGTGGGGGTGCTTATCTCCTCTGTTTGAAAACTTAAGGACATAGGACGCTTGTGTCACGTACCTAACTAGAAACGATGTTTCCTGGGGCTAAATAGCAGTAGCATTCTTTCCTTTCCTGGGACTGCCACGTTAAGTTGGTAACAAACAATCACTTTATCATGCTGCTACTGTATAAATCTCTCTGAGATGTTTAGAATTGCAATATTTCTAATTCTATATAAAAACTTGCTGACAGAAACTTTCTAGGAGGATAGCAACCAACTTTCGAACTGTAAGTGACTCTCTCCCTCTTTCCTATTTATTTTTCTCCTTGTGTGTAAAGCACAAATTTCGTTAGAGCCATGCTCAAAATAGGTAGTGTAAATGAATGCGGCTTGAGGTCGCCTTGGAAACAAGGTTACCTCTTAAATGATATCAATTTACAGAACATAGATATCATAGTCATCAGTGAAACCAGACTCTCCAACCCGCACCCCCTCCCCAGCCCATATTCGGCAGACAATTCGATATTTATTTTCCCCCGTGTCTACCGAGAATGGGCGGTGGTGGTACTGCGGTGCTTTTTCGAAAGAATCTGGATCTGAAAGTAAGGGCAGTATTCCTGGACCCGGAGGGAAGGCTGGTCATCCTGGATGTCGATGGCCAGTAATGGGTATGCTTTTCCACTGATAACAGTTTATGCACCGTCCTTAACAGGTCGGCCGGATTTCTTTCGACGTGTAGAGGTTTTCCGGGGAACGTCTCGATCTTTACTTTTAGTGGGGGATTGGAACGCTATCTTGGACACGCATCTAGACTACGTGGGTAGAGATACGAATAGGAGAGGATGTAAATGTCCCAAAGATCTGCTCAGACGTTTCCAGCTGTCTGACAGGTACCGACTGGACCACCCAAATGTAGCAATGTGGACATGGAGCAAACGCAAGGGGTCGTCCAGATCGTATATAGATTGAGTATTCTGTTGAACAGTAGATAGGGATAGTTTAGGTTGTCCACAATTTCATATAGTGAGCTACACAGATCACACATTTGTAACTTGTACGCTTGACTTAGATAAGAATCATAGGCAGGGTCCCGGTCACTGGAAACTGAACTCGTCGTTCACGGTGCGCCAGGCTTGCAGAAACCGGATTAGCACATTAGTGATCGTCAACAACCGCTGGTGTTATGCCCTAAAGAGATCAATCAAAGCAGAATCGTTTAGGTATAGCAAGGCTTTAGCAATAGACCGAAATAGAATAGAGGGAGGCTAAACTCAAAAGATGCGTTGTCAGAGCTAGGATGCATGCTCCGAAAAACGAAGGTGTTGCAGCAGCCTGAGATGCCCGGGTGGCGGAGGCACAACGAGGCCACAAAATCACCATTCGGTCACTAATGGATAAACAGGAGCACGAAATACTCGAGCCCGAAAAGATATGTGAGGCTTTTCAGCAGCATTTTGCCCGACTGTCCAGGACGACTGGTGCCTACCTGCATGGCCTGCCACGACTCTCGGCAAGAAAGGTGGTGTGTAGTGAAAGACTTATCACAGCCGCAGTTGTACGGAACGTGATAGCAGGCTGTGCGGGAGACAAGTCACCAGGCTTGGATGGTTTGAACTACGAGCTTTCTTGTCATATGCCAGACTTGTTTGGAGAAGCCTTGGAAACAGTCTACTGCAACTGGCAGCAAAACAGGTGTATCCCAGTTTTGTGAAGCGAGGAGCAGTGACGCTGCTAAAGAAAGAACCAAGCAAGTAGGGTGTTATAGATAATTTCCGGCCCATCACTCTGCTCAACACAGATCTGAAGATTTTGGCCGAGATGCCAGCCGAGACGTAAGCGCTGGTCATCGAAAAACTGGACGACAGGGCGCAAATATGCGCCGTGCCGGGAAGGAGTATGACAACCTCCATCTTATGCGCTACATTCTAGACGGGGTAGTTAAAGAACCTGGCATCGTTACTTGGAGGCTGTCCTCAGAGCGGCTGGTTTTGATCCCATCTTCCGCGGTTGGATCGCTGCTTTATACAGCGGCATCCGCTCGGTAGTTCGCGTAAATGGTCATCTGTCCAGACCATTTTACATCATGCGTTCGGTCCGTCAAAAATGTCCTCTCTCGTCGCTTTTGTATGTATTGACTCCAGAGCCATTATTGCGGAAGCTGGCGACGCTGAGGGGCATCCCGCGAGAATTGGGATGCGGGAGGAGCGTTTCTGCATACGCAGACGACGTCACCGTCACAGTGTCGAGCCACAGTCATATCGACCTGGTCGGCGAGACACTAAAAGATTAGGAAGCGGTAACGGGAGCGAAAATTAACCCGGAAAAGTCAGTGGGCTTTCGGCTCGGCACCTGGAGAAGCAAGCCTATACCGTCCAACAACATCTTCATCGTGGGACACTGGGCCGACAGACCGGTTAAATTGCTCGGAGTCTGGTTTGGTCTGGATCTCCAAATGGAAAAGAACTGGGTCGAGATAACTAGTAGAGTGGCTAGTCACACCAAGCAATAGGCCAAGAGGAAGTTATCTGTAAAAGGTTGGACTGAGGTATCGAATGCGTATATCGCATCCGTCATCTATTACCGTCTGACCGTCGTGCGTTGTCCGGAACCTATGCGTTTCATAGACGACGGTGAACAGGTGTGGTCGCCGTTTGTGAGGTGCGCTTTCTCGCAACTTGTCTCTTTGACCGAACTGCAGTCGTGGATAAAACAGAAACCGAGGCTGGGTGAATGGCACCGCGAGTACCGCCTTGCTCTCGAACAACTCTGTAATGTCCAAACATTTCAGACCTGTGGGCTGATGTCGAACGGCTGCTGTCATGTGTGGGACGAATTCGGTTGTCGGCCGAGTCTATTGTGAATATTACTCCGCCACCCTCCTTTAACTGGGAAGGGAAGGTAGTTTCTATTGTACTAGTGGCTAGGGTAAAAGAATGTGTGTGGTGGACTCGTGCGAAAGGTTTAGAGAGTAACACTTTCCTCTCTGGCCAATCGCTCATCAACTTTTTCAAGTACCACTTGAAAAGGAAGGTGAGAATAGAGAGGGAAGCTTTGTCTCTTTAAAGTTTCAATAAAAGGTGGGTGAATGTAGCAAAGATGGTGAATGACATAACCACTTTGAGCATAATCCTGTAAATTCAAGAGAAGAGAGAGAGAGAGCGCTTTGCTCTCATGTGTTCTTTCCCTGCCTGAGGTTACTGTGGTCTTTTTCGTAGGCTTTTCTTTCCACGGATAAACCTAATCTGTATTAAATTTTTACTTCCCCTTCTGGGAACTCTGTTATAAACGGAACATTATTATTTCGCTGTTTACATGTCCCAAACGCTTTCGATCCCTTCTGAAAAAGAAAAGTTCTACAGTGTATTGTTCCCTCTGTATTCGGTCCTGCGTGCCTAATAAAGAAATCTGTCTGCCTGTCATTCTATCTATCTATCTATCTATCTATCTATCTATCTATCTATCTATCTATCTATCTATCTATCTATCCATCTATCTATCCATCTATCCATCTATCTATCTATCTATCTATCTATCTATCTATCTATCTATCTATCTATCTATCTATCTATCTATCTATCTATCTATCTATCTATCTATCTATCTGTCTGTCTATCTATCTATCTATCTATCTATCTATCTATCTATCTATCTATCTATCTATCTATCTATCTATCTATCTATCTATGTGGTCGCCGTTTGTGAGGCACGCATTCCCGCAACTCGTCTCCATGACCGAACTACAGTCGTGGATCAAAAAGAGGCCGAGGAAGGGCGAATGGCACCGCGAGTGTCGCGTTGCTCTCAAGCAACTCTGCCGTCCCGGGTCGACCTTGAGTGACTTCAACACAACCAAAGCATTCTATAGGGGATTAGTGGAGGGGAGGTACGACGACGAGCTCGGGGCAAACCTGGGCGTCGACGAGGAATACCTGACCCGCCTGTTTCAAACGACTTTCGGCCCGGGACCTATGGACAACTTCCAGAGATTCCTGGCCTGGCGGTGCTACCGAGAAGCGCTACCCGTTCGGGATAAGCTCTATAGGCATGGCTCGAGAAACACGGGGCCGACCTGCCCGAGATGCGGGCAGAGCGACGAAACCGCTCTGCACGCAATCGTGCAGTGTCCAGCAATTTCCGACCTGTGGGCTTATGTCGAACGACTGCTGTCACGTGTGGGACGTGTCGGTTTATCAGCCGAGTCTATCGTTAATATCGTCACGCCTCCTTCCTTCAAACGGGAAAGAAGAGCTATTTTTATCATACTTGTGGCTATGGCGAAAGAATGTATCTGGTGGACGCGCCTGAAAGGATTAGAGACAAACACTTTCCTCTCTGGTCAATCTCTCATCAACTTCTTCAAGTATCACTTGAAGAGGAAAGTGAGAGTAGAGAGGCAAGTTTTGTCTAGTGAATGTTTTAAAAAAAGATGGGTGAATGTAGCAAGGATGGCACGTATGAATGACGAAGCCACCTTGAGCATAATCCTATGAACCCAGAAATTGAAAACAGAGGGTTACCCACTTGCAAACAAATGTGGTAACATATAACAATATTGACCAAGGTTACCGGGGTCTTTTTCGTAGGCTTTTCTTCCCACGGATAAACCTTACTTGCTTTCCCCTTTACACCATACATCATGACACTGTGATACACGATCCCTATTGATCGTTTTTTTTCCTCTCCCCCTTTTTTCCTCTTTTTTCTTCTTTTTTCATTTTTCTTTTCTTTTTTTCCCTTTTTTCTTTTTTTTCCTTTTTTTCTTCTTTTTTTTCTCTTTTCCTTTTTTTCTTTTCTTCTTTTTTTGTTCTTTTTTCCCTTTTACGATCCCTTTTGATCGAAAACCTACGCCACCTTTTTTTTTCTCCCCAAAAGAAAAGCTCTACCTTGTAACTTGTCCTATCTGTGTGCAGCCCTGTGTGGCCAATAAAGAAACTTATCTATCTATCTATCTATCTATCTATCTATCTATCTATCTATCTATCTATCTATCTATCTATCTATCTATCTATCTATCTGTCTATCTGTCTGTCTATCTATCTATCTATCTATCTATCTATCTATCTATCTATCTATCTATCTATCTATCTATCTATCTATCTATCTATCTCTCTGTCTATGGACGTGTTGTCACTTCGACTCCGAAGGTAATCGTTTATTTTGACTATTCATAGCCCAATTTTTGTGTACATTTTTGTAAATAAGTTGTGTAAGGCACCCAACTTTCGTTTGAGTGCTTTTCCAAGGGAGGAATTCGCCCCTAGGGGCAGTTTCAACCCTATTTAATTTTTGTAATTTCTTTTTCGACATTTTCAAAATGTCAAGAAATTGTATTGTAGAACGATGGTCGCATTCCTTTATCGACCAGCTTTCTCCTAGACTGGAAACGCTAGGAGAAAAAAAGAATTTATGCGCGCAAAGTAAAATCATGAATGACTTTGCAATGAAGGCTACAACTACTTGTAGTAACAGCCCTGTCACCAACACCGCCACTAGCAAGAACAACATAGAGACTACTACTGTTACCACCACCGCCTTCACCACCACCACCACCACCACCGCCGCCACCTCATCTACTACCTCAACTACCAACAACAACAACAATAACAATGACAACAAAAATAAAAATTGCGCCACCATTTCGACATCTGCTGCCTCGGCTGTCTCTTCTGCCACTGACACCACCACCAACAACAAAAACAACAATAACAACAACAACAATTCCGTTCAGACCTGTTTTACTCCAACAACAAGAACTGAAGTGAATAAACAAAAGACTGTAACCACCAAACAAATTGACAAAAGCTGCTCGAATACAGGGATAAATTATGAAAATAATTTTCCACCCCCCTTCCTACTTGCACAATCGAACCAAACACACCAATTTTACAAACTGCAGCCAACAACAACATCACCACCAGCAACAACAATAACAAAACAACAACAAATTTCGCTGAGGCGATTAAAGAAAAAAAACAACAGTATATTTTACTGCTCAACAAATACAAGACACGAACATTACAATAACAGAATTAGATGGTATAGTAAAAATAAACATACCAGAAGAAATATTAGAAGATGAAAAAAAAAGAACAATTATTTATAAAATAATTAATAAGAAAACAAAAAGCCCAGAGAAGGCTAACACAAGCAAAATAGAAAAATGCTTGAAACCCATCTGGAACTACAAAGACTATGTGACCTGGTGGAACAAGTTCGCACACATACGAGTGGTTTTCCACACTGAAGAGTTAGCAAGACGTTTCTCAACGCTAACTCTTCATTCAGATGAACTTACATTAACACCAAGCTATCGGGGACAGAAAGTGACTAAGATCACTTTAAACAATGTCCCAAAAATAGCTAATAATCTATGGTTAGTAAAGGCCTTATGTGTAAAAATGAAAAATTTCACTATTTTGGAAACCACGGTCACGGAGCACAAAAACTGGGTGGGAAAAACAGTAGAATTTTTACTACATATAAATCAAGAAGACATAAAAAAAATACCCACCCAGATATGTGTATCAGAAGACCACAAGTTGTATGTGGTCGTCGATGGCAGAAGACCACGTTGCTACATATGCGGCAGTGAGCAACACCTAAAAAAAGACTGCAAATCTGCCGCAAGAAAACAACAGCAACAACAACAGCAGCCGGAAAAAACAAATAAACCAGGTTTACTACCCACACCACGTTTTGCACGAACAGGACTAATCACAGAAAACCAACAAAAAACAAACCTCACCAACCAAACAACCACACCAACTGCACCAAGAACAGAAGCAACATCACCAACAACAACAACCAAGAATAAACCAACTCCCAAACCAAGGACATCTGCCAAAAAGACACTCAGCGAAAATGAAGAAACAATTACAACTCCAAATCCCCACAAAATTGAGACCCCAAACAACACAACAATACCTACAATCACTCAAACACAAAATACCCACACCCCACCTCCAAAATCGCATACACCACAACCAAACGCTCACCAACCAACACCAACAACAAAATCAACACAGTCTACAATAGACCCCAATATTTTCCCTCTTCCAAGCTCTGATTCTTCTGATTTGTCATTAGACGAAGAAGACACCGAAGATTGGCAAATAGCCACAGGGGGAGAAGAAAAAGGGGAAAAGAAAAGAAAAGATAACAAACAAAGCAGGAAGATACACCACTCCCGAAACAAAAACATCCACAGAAAACAAACACACCAACACAAACACACCATCATCAACCCCCCCAACAATGTTGACAGCCATAAACACAAACAACCACGACCTAATGGAACACATTAGGTCAAACACCAACATAACTGAAAACGACATAAAAACAAGTAACCACCCACGCACAACACCACCACAACACATTAAAATAATACACGTAACACAGAACACATACAGCACCCTGAAATCTCTTTACCCTGATGCAGTAGGGAGATTTCAAAAGTATTCATCAAAAAAACTATACAAAAGCCTCATAGAAGAAGACCGTGAGGTGAAAAACAAAGGACTTTCGAACAACAAGTAACCTTTTCTCTCTCTCTTTCCTTTTTTGCACTTTCTTTTCGTGTGTAAAACACAATTTTATCGGAACATGCTCAGAATAGGCAGTATAAATGTACGTGGCTTGGGGTCGCCTTGGAGACAAGGCTACCTGTTAAATGACATCAAGTCACTAAATCTGAATATCATAGCCATCAGTGAGACCAGACTCCACAGCTTGCGGGCACTCCAGCACATTTTCGGTACACATTTCAACATTTACTTTTCTCCGTGTCTACCGAGAATGGGCGGAGGTGGCACCGCGGTGCTTATCCGGAAGAGACTGGACCTCAAAGTAAGAGCAATTTTCCTAGACCCGGAGGGTAGGCTGGTCGTTTTGGATGTCGATGGCAGCAATGAGTGTGCTTTTCGACTGATAGCAGTTTATGCTCCGTCCTTAACAGGCCGACCAGATTTCTTTCGACGTCTAGAGTCTTTCATGGGAACGTCTCGTCCTTTACTTTTAGTGGGGGATTGGAATGCCACCATGGACACGCATCTAGACTACGTGGGCAGAGATAGCAATAGAAGGGAATGCAAATGCCTCAAAGACCTGCTCAGACGTTTCCAACTGTGTGACAGGTACCGACTGGACCACCCGAATGTGCCAATGTGGACATGGAGTAACCGCATCGGGTCGTCCAGATCATACTTAGATAGAGTATTCTGTAGGACAATAGATAAAAATAGTGTAGGTTGTCCACAATTTCATATAGTCAGTTACACAGATCACAAGTTTGTGACTTGTACACTTGACTTAGATAAGACACATAGGCAGGGTCCTGGTTACTGGAAACTGAACGCGTCTTTTACAGCACGACAGGTTTACAGGGACCGGATCAGCACATTAGTTAAGAGAGCTTTGACGGGTACCATCATCAACAACAGATGGTGGTATGCCCTAAAAAAAGCAATTAAAGCAGAATCAGATACAGTAGAGCCCTAGCATTAGACCGAAATAGAATAGAGGGAGAATTAGTTAAGGTTTTAGAAGAGGCACTTAGAACTGGCATCGTGTCCAACGTGCTGGCGGCGAGATTGGCCCTCGACCAACACCTCAACGCCAAACACGAGGGATGCGTTGTCAGAGCTAGGATGCGTGCTCTGAGGAACGAAGGAGTTGGAGCCGCCCAAGAGGCCCGAGTGGTGGAGACGCAACGAGGCAACAGAGCCACCATCAAGTCTCTTATAGATGAACAGGGGCGCGAATTGCTCGAGCCTAAAAGGATGTGTGGGGCTTTTCAACAACACTTCACCCAACTGTTTGGGACAAACATGCACCGTGCCGGGTAGAAGTATTCATACATCGCATCCGTCATCGAGTATCGTCTGACCGTCGTGCCTTGTCCCGACCCTACCATCACCAAACTGGAACGTATACTCTTCCGCTTCTTGTGGAAGGGAAACGTTCCGATGGTTAGGCGATCCATTTGCTGTCAACACCCGCTAAATGGAGGGCTGGGAATGCCGTGGTTGATGATGCGCAGACATGCGCTGAGACTGCGACATCTCCGGCGCTTCATAGACAACGGTGAACAGGTGTGGTCACCTTTTGTGCGGCGTGCTTTCCCGCAGCTCGTCTCCTTGGACGAACTACAGTCATGGATCAAGCAGAGACCGAGGCTAGGCGAATGGCACCGCGAGTGTCGCGTTGCTCTCAAGCAACTCTGCCGTCCGGGATCGAACTTGTGCGACTCCATCACAACAAAGGCATTCTATAGAGGATTAGTGGAGGGAAGGTGCGACGACGAACTCGGGCAGAGTCTGGGCGTCGACGAGGAACACCTGACCCGCCTGTTCAGGACAACTTTCGGGCCGGGACCTATGAACAATCACCAAAGATCCCTGGCCTGGCAGTGCTATCGAGAAGCATTACCTGTTCGGGATAAGCTCTACAGACACGGTTCCAGACACACTGGACCGACTTGCCCGAGATGCGGTCAGATCGACGAAACCGTTCTGCACGCACTCGTGCAATGTCCAACCATTTCGGACCTGTGGGCTTATGCCGAACGGCTGCTGTCACGTGTGGGACGAATCCGCCTATCGGCCGAGTCTATCGTGAAAATTGCTCCGCCCCCTTCCCTCAACCGGGAAGGCAAGGCAGTTTTCATCGTACTGGTGGCCATGGTGAAAGAATGTGTGTAGTGGACCCGAGCGAAAGGATTAGAGACAAACACTTACCTCTCTGGCCAATCACTCATCAACTTTTTCAAGTACCACTTGAAAAGGAAGGTGAGAATGGAGAGGGAAGGTTTGTCTCACGAAAGATTAAAAAAAATGGGTGAATGTTGCAAAGATGGTGCGTGCGAGTGACGAAACCATTTTGAGCATGATCCTGTAGATCGTAAAAAAAGAAAGAAAGAGAGCATTTTGATCTCATGTGGTTATTTCCTCCCTGACTGAGGTTCCCGTGGTCTTTTCTGTAGGCTTTTCTTCCCACGAATGAACCCAATCTTGTTATATCAATGTTTTTATCATTACTTCTGTGATACACGATTTCTTTTCTTTTTTTTCCTCCTCTAGATCCCTTTTGATCGCAATCTTACATTTATTTTCTTTTTTTTCCACCCTCGAAAAGAAAAGCTCTGCATTTGTATTTGTCCCCTCTGTATTCAGCCCTGTGTGGCTAATAAAAGAAAGTTATCTATCTATCTATCTATCTATCTATCTATCTATCTATCTATCTATCTATCTATCTATCTATCTATCTATCTATCTATCTATCTATCTATCTATCTATCTATCTCTCTGTCTATGGACGTGCTGTCACTTCGACTCCGAAGGTAATCGTTTATTTTGACTATTTATAGCCCAATTTTTGTGTACATTTTTGTAAATAAGTTGTGTAAGGCATCCAACTTTCGTTTGAGTGCTTTTCCAAGGGAGGAATTCGCCCCTAGGGGCAGTTTCAACCCCATTTCATTTCTGTAATTTTCTTCTCGACATTAGAAAATGTCAAGAAATTTTATTGTAGAACGCTGGTCGCGTTCTTTTATTGACCAGCATTTTCCTAGTTTGGAAACACTAGGAGAAAAAAAGAACGTACGCACGCCAAGTGCAAACATGAATATCGGTGAAATGAACGCTGCAACCACGTACGGTAACAGCCCTGTCACCACCGCCACCACCACCACTAACAACAGCAACCACGAGACTAATACTGCTACCACCACCACCTCCACCACCACCACCACCACCACTACCACGACCAACATAAATGATAAAAATAAAACTGACACGAAAACTATTGACCGTTCTGCACGCACTCGTGCAATGTCCAACCATTTCGGACCTGTGGGCTTATGCCGAACGGCTGCTGTCACGTGTGGGACGAATCCGCCTATCGGCCGAGTCTATCGTGAGTATTGCTCCGCCCCCTTCCCTCAACCGGGAAGGCAAGGCAGTTTTCATCGTACTTTAACAACAGCAACAACAAGAACAACAATAAAAATGAACTATCTAATAGTGAAGATGTTAATACAAAAAAATCAACAACAGTAAATTTCGCGGACACTCTTCGCCAGAAGAAGGAGATTGTAACATTTACAAATGAAGAGCTCATAGAAACAAGAGCTCTCTTTACAACCCGTGGACAAGATTTAGTGCTGCATACACCTCAACACATAAAGCAAGAAATAGAAAATAAGACAATTATATATAAAATTATTAGAAAAAACAAAAAGCTAAATGAACAGATTACAAAAACTGATGTAGAAAAATGCTTAAAAAACATAATGAAAGAAAAAGAATATATAAACTGGGGTCCCCAGTTTAACACAGTAGTGGTCCGCTTCCTTAACCAGGAAGTGGCAAAAGCTCACTCTACTGAGACTCTGGGAAATGATGAAATCATCATGGTCCCATAGTATAAAAACCAGAGAGTGAGTCGAATCACTATTAAAAATGTACCTCCCGAGTTTCCTAACAAATGGATAACAGGGGCAATCTGTTACCATTTAAAAAATATCAACATTTTAGAAACCGCCGTGTACCCTGGCGACATTTGGGGTGGGAAGACAATAGTGGTGACCATACAGATTGAGGGAGCCTCTATCGAGAGCCTACCGGATAAGATCCACTTGGAAAATGGGCAATGCCTATATGTTGTGGCAGAAGGCAAAAAGCCTAGATGCTACAAATGTGGCAGCCCCGAACATTTAATTGCCAAGTGCGATCTGGTACAGAAAAAACAAGAAAGAACAAACCAGAAAACAAATAAAATCCCTTTGTTGCCAACACCAACACCAACACACTCAATTATGGAACAATGCCAAGAAAAAAAACAAACCAGCAAACAAACCCCAACAACATGACCAAGAAAAGAAACAGTGCCAACACAAGCACCGTTGACTTCACAACCAATTAAACATGTTGAATCAACAAAAAATAGACCAACACCCACACCCAGGACGACAATTAAAAAGACAGAAAACAGTGACGAGAAGACAAATGCTACCCCTAACACCACAACAACACAAACACCGCACAAAACATCAACAATTTATACAAGCATACATAGTAATGCAAATGCTTTGCCTCTACCCCATACCGATACGTCGGACGACGAAAGTTCGACGGAATGGCAAATAGCCACAGGGGGTAAAAGAAAAAGATCCAAAAAATCCACCAAACAAGGAAGTAAAGCAGGGAGATATCTAACACAGGACAACATCCCCCTAGACAATCAAAAAAGTAATGAACCCGTAAAACCACACACACAACTAACTGCAATAGACACAGACAATAAAGAATTAATGGACTACATCACATCCAACATGGTCATCTGTGAAGATGACTTTAAGACAAACAATCATCCGCACACCACACCACCGAAACACATCAGAATTTTACACATAACACAAGCACAACACCACATACTGAAAACAATATTTCCGAATGCGGTAGGCGGGTATCAACGATACCTGTCGAAAAAACTATACAAATACCTCATCAAAAACAATACAAAAGAAGAAGAAAAAAATGAAACTTTTAAAATGAGTAAGTGACCTCCCTTCTTGCCTCTTGTCTCTTCTAATGTAGTGTGTAAAACACAATTTTCGTAAATGTCAAGTATGCTTAAATTAGGTTGTGTGAATGCGCGTGGCTTGGCGTCGGCTTGGAAGCAAGGTTACCTTCTAAACGACCTCAAGTCACTGGACGTGGATATAGTAGCTATCAGTGAAACCAGACTCAGTAAGCCGCGGGCCCTCGAGTCCATGTTTGGCAATCAATTTGACATTTATTTTTCTCCCTGTCTGCCGAACATGGGTGGTGGAGGTACTGCGGTGCTTTTTCGAAAGAGTCTAAAGGTAAAAGTAAGAGCAATATTCCTAGACCCGGAGGGTAGGCTGGTTGTCTTGGACGTAGATGGCAGAAATGGGTGTGCATTCCGTCTGATGGCAGTTTATGCACCGTCCTTAACAGGTCGGGCGGATTTCTTCAGACGTCTAGAGGTTTTCCTGGGTACGTCTAGACCTTTACTGTTAGTAGGGGATTGGAACGCTACCTTGGACACGCATCTAGATTATGTGGGAAGGGATAGGAATAGAAGGGGGTGTAAGAGCCTCAAAGACCTGCTCAGACGTTTCCATTTGTCTGACAGGTTCCGACTCGACCATCCGAACTGCCAACGTGGACTTGGACAAACCGCGTCGGATCGTCGAGATCTTATCTAGATAGAATTCTATGCAGGACAGCGGATAGGGATAGTGTAGGATGTCCACAATTTAAAATAGTCAGCTACACAGATCACAAATTTGTTACGTGTACGCTCGACTTAGATAAAACACATAGGCAGGGTCCCGGTTACTGGAAACTGAACACGTCGCTGGTAGCGCGACAGGTTTACAGGAATCGGATTAGCGAGTTAATTAAGAGGGCGCTGACGGGAGCGGTCGTTAACAACCGCTGGTGGTACGCCCTGAAAATGGCAATAAAATCGGAATCAATTAGGTTTAGCAAGGAATTAGCGATAGAACGAAATAGAGTAGAGGGAGACTTGGTTAAGAAACTAGAAGAGGCACTTACCACTGGCAGCGCAACCAACGTGCTGGCTGCGAGGATGGCCCTCGTCCAACACCTCAACGCCAAGCACGAAGGTTGCGTCGTCAGAGCTAAAATGTGTGCCTTAAGGAAGGAAGGGATCGAAGCTGCGCGAGAGACCCAGGTAGCGGAGGCGCAGCGTGACAACAGAGCCACCATTCGGTCTCTAATAGATCAACAGGGATGCAGTTTACTCGAACCCGAAAGGATGTGAGAGGCCTTTCAACAGCACTTTGCTCGACTGTTTGGTGCGAGTATTGGGTCGGAACACGGGATGGATTTCAGTGCCTACCTGACCGACCTGCCGCGGCTCTCGGCAAGAGAAGCGGAGTGTTGTGAAAGTCCCATCACAGCCGCTGACGTGTGGGATGCGATGGCGGGCTGCGCGAGGGATAAGTCGCCTGGATTGGATGGTTTACCCTACGAGCTGTATTGTCGAATGCCAGACTTGTTTGGCGACCTCTTGGCATCAGTCTACTGCAACTGGCAACAAAACGGGAGAATCCCCGGTTTCGTGAGCCGAGGTGCAGTAACGTTGCTGAAGAAAGACCCAAACAAGGGGAATTTTATAGATAATTTCAGGCCCATCACTCTGCTCAACGCAGATTTGAAAATTTTGGCCAAAGTAATAGCCGAGAGGTTGGCGCTTGTCATTGGTAAACTGGTCGACAGGGTGCAAACATGCGCCGTGCCGGGCAGAACCATACATGACAACCTCCATCTGATGCGCTACATTGTGGACAGGGTAGTTAAGGATCCTGGCATGGGTGGGGCGCTGATAAATTTGGATAGGGTCGACCATCGGTACTTGGCGGCCGTCCTCAGGGCGGCTGGCTTCGGTCCCGTCTTCCGCGGTTGGATCGCTGCCTTGTATAGCGGCATCCGATCGGTGATTCGGGTGAACGGTCACCTGTCGAAACCGTTTGACATCACGCGTTCGGTCCGTCAGGGGTGTCCCCTGTCGGCGCTTCTGTATGTATTGACTCTCGAGCCGCTACTGCGGAAGCTGGCGACACTGAGGGGCATCCCACGGGAACTGGGTTGCGGGACGAGCGTGTCGGCATATGCGGACGATGTCACCGTCATAGTGTCGAGCGACAAACACATCAAGATGATTGGCGAGACACTAAGAAAATACGAAACGGTGACGGGAGCAAAGATTAACCCGGAAAAGTCAGTGGGCTTGCTACTCGGCACCTGGAGAAGCAAGCCCATGCCGTCCGACTGCGGCTCAGTAGTGGGACGCTGGACGGACGGACCGGTTAAATTGCTCGGGGTCTGGTTCAGTCCGGACCTCTAAATGGATAAGAACTGCGACGAGATCACGAGTAGAGTGGTCGGTCTCAGCCAAACATGGGCCGAGAGAAAGCTGTCTCTAAAAGGCCGGGCGGAGGTGGCGAACGCGTACATCGCATCCGTCATCGATTACCGCCTGACCGTCGTACCTTGTCCCGACGCCACCATCACCAAACTGGAACGCATACTCTTCCGCTTCCTGTGGAAGGGTGGCGTTCCGATGGTGAGGAAATCCATTTGCTGTCAACATCCGTTGAATGGAGGACTGGGCATGCCGTGGTTGATGATGCGCAGGCATGCGCTGAGACTGCGACATCTCTGGAAATTCATCGACGACGGTGAACAGGTGTGGGCGCCGTTTGTGAGGCGCGACTTCCCGCAGCTCGTCTCACTGACCGAACTGCAAACGTGGATCAAAAAGAGACCGAAACTGGGCGATTGGCACCGAGAGTGTCGCCAAGCTCTACAGCAGCTCTGCCGACCGGGGTCAAACTTGTGCAACTTACAAACGACTAAAGCGTTCTATAGAGGACTAGTGGAGGGGAGGTTCGACGACACACTCGGGGCAAACCTGGGCGTCGACGAAGAATTCCTAACCCGCCTGTTCAGGACGACGTTTGGGCTGGGGCCTATGGATAACTTCCAGAAATCCCTGGCTTGGCAGTGCTATCGAGACGCACTACCTGTTCGAGAGAAGAGCTACAGACACGGTTCGAAAACCATCACCGGATCGACCTGCCCGAGATGCGGTCAGAGCGACGAAACCGTTCTGCACGCACTCGTGCAGTGTCCAGATATTTCAGAGCTGTTGTCCTTCGTCGAACAGCTGTTGTCACGTGTAGGTCGGGCTCGCCTATCGGCCGAGTCTATCGTGAATATTGTTCCACCACCTTCCTTTAAACGGGAAGGGAAAACGGTTTTCGTTACGCTGATGGCTATGGCGAAAGAATGTGTGTGGTGGACGCGTTTGAAAGGACTGCAAACAAACACCTTCCTCTCTGGTCAGTCTCTCGTCAACTTTTTCAAGTACCACTTGAAAAGGAGGATGAGAATAGAGAGGAAGGCTTTGTCGAACGAATGTTTTAATAAAAAGTGGGTAAAAGTGGCAAAAATGGTCAGTATGAAAGACGACACTATTTTAAGCATAAATCTGTAACCAAAAGAGACAACGAGAAGTAAGGCGACTTACTCATGTGTTCTTTTTCGAATTGTCTGAGGTGACCTTGGTCTTTTTTGTAGGTTTTTCTTTCCAAGGCTACACCTAAACTGTGAACCTTATATATATATATATATTGCTTTTTTATACACCACACAACCCACAGATCCCTATTGATCAAACGTTTTTTTTTTGTGCCCCACCCATCCCACCTCGAAAAGAAAAAAATTCTACATTGTATTTCGTCCAATTTTATTCTGTGTTTAGCCCTGTGTGGCTACAATAAAAAGTTATCTATCTATCTATCTATCTATCTATCTATCTATCTATCTATCTATCTATCTATCTATCTATCTATCTATCTATCTATCTATCTATCTATCTATCTATCTATCTATATACATCTGTCTATTTATCAAGCATACATACGCAGGTATACACGCGTATGTTGTAGTTCTTACATTTTCAGTGTTGCAAGTCAAATGAATGAGAATGGACGTGAAGTGGGGTTTTTCTGTACTCCATTTGAGAACACTAGTAATATTTTGAATTCATAAATCTTTTGTTACGTCACCCCGTATACTAAGGATGATAAGAATAGACAAAAATATTTTTCAGAGTACAAAAGCAACCGATTTCGCATTTTATTCCTCCCACCAAAACAACAAAAGACAAAGCAAACAAAACCAAATAAAAACAAAAGAGACTGTCATTTTGGCTTTGTAGATACAAGTACACTGAAAGACAGCATGGCCACGGTTGGGACGCCTTTTATCATACATTTATTCGATCAGAGCGTGGGTAATATAGAAATATATTTCTTTGTTACCCACAAGATGCTAAACATAGAGGGGAAAAACAAAGACAGACAAAGGGATAAAGTCAACTACATCGACCCCAGTGCGTCACTGGTACTTTATTTATCAACACCGAAACGACGAAAGGCAAAGTCGACCTCGGTGGAATTTGAACTCAGAACGTAGCGACAGACGAAATACTGCTGAGCATTTCGCCCGGTGTGCTAACGTTTCTGCCAGCTCGCCGCCTTGACCAGCTCGCCGCCTTGACCAGCTCGCCGCCTTGACCAGCTCGCCGCCTTGACCAGCTCGCCGCCTTGACCAGCTCGCCGCCTTGACCAGCTCGCCGCCTTAGGTAATATAGAAATAAACAACACGGACAACAACACATAACCAACGAACCACAATGCGAACAACTACAGCATGAGGAACAATACGAATAATCACAACTTGAAGAACAACACGAACACAGCAACACGACGCAACAACAGAAACAAGCATTCACTTTCCTAAAACCTCGGTAGAAATCCTAGAAATGCACTAGAAACTACAAAAGTATATTATAGGCTCTAGAATTGTCGAAAGACAACACTTACTCACTCACTCTCTTTCTTTCTTTCTTTCTTTCTTTCTTTCTTTCTTTCTTTCTTTCTTTCTTTCTTTCTTTCTTTCTTTCTTTCTTTCTTTCTTTCTTTCTTTCTTTCTTTCTTTCTTTCTTTCTTTCTTTCTTTCTTTCTTTCTTTCTTTCTTTCTTTCTTTCTTTTTGTCTTTCTTTTTGTCTTTATTAAACGCGCACACACTCATTCATACACCACATGCACGCGCTTACATATACATATAATGTGTCTGTGAATGCATGTATATGTGTTAGCGTGTGTATATGTGTGTGTATATGCATATATATATGTATATATATATATATAGACATGTATCTGTCTACACACACACACACACACACACACACACACACACACACACACACACACACATGTATGTGTATATAAATGTGTACGTCCTAGCAATATAGCCCTCCTTTAACCCCGACACGAAATAACACATTCACTAATATTTTTTTTACAGTTGTATCCCGTTGCGAGAAAGCTTCTTACCCCTTTATTTTTTTTATTTTCGCCCCACTGCCACTGGTTCTGGTAGTCTGTACTACTCCTAGTGCAATGTTTTTGATTATTTATCTTTCTATGTTGAACGTTATGTTTATTTTGCATCGAGTGCTACCGCTGTACTTGCATGGCCATCGTTGCCCTGGACCTAATAGACTCTACGTCTACCACCCCCGCTACCCGCTAGCCACCTATCCCTGCTGATTAGTAAACAGACAGTGTCTTCTGTTACAGTAACACTACAAAGTAAACAAAACTCACTACCGTATTTATTATACTTTTATATGTTTGTGTATATATGTATGTATGTATGTATGTATGTATGTATGTATGTATGTATGTATGTATGTATGTATGTATGTATGTATGTATGTATATAATATGTATATTATCTATGTATATATGTATGTATGCATAAATACATATGTATATATGTTTGTGCATGTGCGCGCTTGTATGTTTGCATATATGTATATATGTATGTATGTATATATATACATATATACATGTATATATATATTTATATACATATATATATATATATATGTGTGTGTGTGTGTGTGTGTGTGTGTGTGTGTGTGTGTGTGTGTGTGTGTGCGCGCGCGTGTGTATGTATTCTCAGTAGTTTTCTTGGTGCTATTCTGTGGTAACTTGACCGAGTCTGTGCCATTCTTGTTAATGTAGGTTTGTAGATTTACCTGTAGTCTGCATACATCCATTGACTTCCTTGTCCCTTCACATCCGTGCGCATCCACGCACGAAAAGGCTATTCATTCTTTCTCCCACACACGTACGCAAGCATGCATCTAATAATATATAAAATAGTATTCATGCGTATTCACTTTTCACGCAAAAACCGGCTTCACCAGTTGCTTTCATACTTGTGATGCATGAATAAGTTGACCTCGGACAAATAGTAGGCTGTTCAGTTGAATTTTTTTATTAACAATTATTAGAAATTTAAAAAAAATATTGCTTTTTATATTACATTCACGTCTTTGAAAGTTTTTAGAATATTTAATTCTGGTTTTCTAGCATCAGTGACGTAACATGTCTTTTTATGCATATCTCTCTATCTATCTCTATCTCTCTGTAACATATCTCTCTATCTACATTTATCTTCACTTTCATTTTTCAGACGCTATTTTTTTCACTTTCAATTTTCATACGCTATTGTTTAACTTCGATGTTATTATTTTAACTGTATGTTGAAGTTTTCAATCGCTATTTACAAACAAGCAACGACAAATTACTGACAGAAAGAAGTTCACATTTACTGATGTAAGTAATTTCATAATTTACCGACAGAAGTATCTTCATAAATTTCAATTCAATCCGTAAAGTTTTGTGTTTTTCTATTGTTGACGGTTTCTTTTTGGCTCCTTCGATACTGGCTCTTTGGTTCACTGACTAACAAATTTCTCTTCAACCCATACAATACTTTATTTTCTGTTAAAATTTCTTACTTTCTGCCCGTCGTTTAAAGAAACATAATTTCCGTTAATAAGTTATTTTCATTGTTTACTATATTCTGCACTCGTGTATTTCTGTATACATTTATAACCATGCCTAGAAGGAAAGTGTCAAATTTGTCGGCATAACTACATATTTCTGTCCCCTCCCCCTCTTTGGATGATCATGACTTTCAGAAAAATGGATATTTTTTAATGAAATTTTCTACGAATATGTGTTATATCATGTAGATTCCGAATATACAAAATTGTTTTGGGGCGTATTTTAGAAAGGGGTGGGGTGGAGAATTTCTGAAAATTCACCGGGGTCCACTTCAATTCGTCTTAACTTTCAAGAAAATGGATATTTTTTAATGAAATTCCCAACAAATATATCTTGGACTATGTAGATTCTGAGGACATAGGAATATTGGGGGGAAACAATTGGGGGTTATTTTTGAGAACTGTTCCCCACTTGGGGTGGGTGGGTTTGGAACAAATCCTCCAAATTTGCTTCATTTTCTCCGTTTTGTGCGTTTGTGCACCCGTAGATTTCTACTGAAGCAATAAACAGGCAATGAAGGCAAATGATGCCCTTACAACAAAACTCGTTATGCTAAAAACAACATCTAAAGGTCTGGTACACAGAAATGTTATTAAGACGACTTATCTGTTGCATACGATTTTTTTTTCATTTCAAGTAAATTTCCAGGTCAACGTTTCTAATAGAAAGGTAAAAGACACCAGAAGCAAAAATAAGGAATATACACACACAGTTAAATATAGAAGTGTAAAGTATAATTTGTTACATAATCTCTATAAAAAATTGATATTGAAAGGAATAAGTCCCCGTTTGAACTTTTTTAATTACATATATATGTGTGCATGGTAGAAATCTACAGATGCACAAACGTACAAAACGGACAAAATGAAATAAATATGGACGACTTGTTCCGAAACAACCCCGGGTGGGGAACGGTTCTCAAAAACTACTCAGAGTGCTACTATCTAAGGCTTCTATTGCACCATGTCAAGGGACCCACAACATTTACAGCCCTATGTACGGTTGATAACACAGGATGTCAAACATATCGCCAGGCTTGCCATCTCGGAGGTCTTCTGGAAGATGAGGCACACTGGGATGCCACTATAACAGAGGCGCAAATGTGCAAGTCTCCTATGCAGCTGAGAAACCTCTTCTCCATCATGCTGGTGAACTGTGGATTATCAAATCCAAATCAACTTTGGTACAAAACAAGGAGGGGCCTTTCTGAAGACATTCTTCAAAGAATTCAATATCAGTGTGACGGTGATGTCACGTTCGATGATGACATCTTCAACGATGCATTAAGATTAATAGACAACAAGGTTCAATCACTGGGTGGAAACAAACCTGAAATCTATGGTCTTCCAGCTCCTGTCAGAGATGTTCAACACAAGAGATAATCAGGGAAGCATCATACAACAAGCAGTTGTCAATGAAAAGGAACCAATTGTGGTACAGGATCAAAAGGAGATATACTGGCAAGTTCTGACATTTGTGGACAATAACACTGGAGGGGGTCTTCTTTTTAGATGCTCCTGGAGGCACAGGAAAGACATTGTTGATCAACCTGCTCCTTGCCAAGGTGAGACAGAAGAAGAAGATTGCTCTGGCTGTTGCATCCTTTGGAATTGCAGCCACACTCCTAATAGGTGGAAGAACAGCCCATTCAACATTCAAGCTGCCTCTGAACCTCATCCAAAATGAATCTCCTTTATGCAACATATCCAAGAATACAGCGTTAGCAAAGCTCCTTACAGATGCCAAACTCATTGTCTGGGATGAGGCAACAATGTCTCATAAGGCAACCGTTGAAACTCTTGATACAACACTACAAGACTTCAGAAACAATAAGATCATGGGTGGTGTCACCCTCCTCATGGCTGGTGACTTCAGGCAAACGCTGCCTATCAATCCCAGAGGAACAAGGGCAGATGAGCTGAGAGCTTGCATCAGGTCCCCATATATCCGTCAACATGTCAAGCAGCTTACTCTGACAACCAGCATGAGGTTTCACATTCATGGTGACCCGTTAACCGCACAGTTCTCCAACAACTTACTTGATATTGGAAATGGAAAACTTCCACAAGGTCCAGAAGATAGTCTGCACCACCTTCCATGTGGTAATATGACTGCCTCCCTTGACGACCTGAAGAGCAAGGTATTTCCAAACATTTCCACAAACTATAATGTCACAAGTGGTTATCTGAAAGAACAATTCTGGTACCTAGGAATGATGCTGTAGACAAGCTGAATCTAAATTTGTTGTCTCAGCTTCTAGGACATGAATGTTCATACAGATCAACCGACTCTGTCCGTGATGAAGAACAAGCAACGCATTACCCAGTGGAGTTCCTCAATACACTTCATCCACCAGGATTTTTACCACACATCTGATCCTGCAAACAGATGCTCTCATAATGCTACTAAGAAACCTTGATGCACCCAGACATTGCAATGGAACAAGGTTGGTTGTTAAAACAGCCATGCCCCATGTATTGGAAGCAACAATAATTATAGGTAATATGATGGGTGAGAATGTATTCATTCCAAGGATACCTCTCATCTCAAATGATTTCCCCTTTCAGTTCAAGAGACTGCAGTTTCCTGTCAAACTTAGCTTTGCAATGTCTATCTACAAAGCGCATGGTCAATCTCTAAAGGTGGTGGGACTTAACCTCCTTCAACCTTGCGTCTTCACATGGTCAGCTGTATGTTGGATGTTCTAGAGTTGGAGATGAAAAGAACCTCTACATTCTCAGTGATAATCATAGCAAGACAGAAAATACAGTATATGAAGAAACACTTACATGAACTGTAGGTCCATGTCATAGACAGAAGTGTAAAACCATCGAGTGTTAAAGTATTATCGTTATACATTCACTTTTCGACTAACATGCGTGAATGTATATCTGTGTGTATAAAAGTGAAACAATAACGTGATATATTCGCTGTGTGTGTGTGTGTGTGTGTGTGTGTGTGTGTGTGTATGTGTGTGTGTGTGTGTGTGTACTCTATGCACAGCCTTTCATTGTTTATAATCTGTACCTATTTTTTGGTTACAAAATAAGTTAGACAAACGAATATTTACATTATATACATATATGAGTTGCAAACTTTCTATTCACATGTCACTTAAGGTCTATGTTCCATGCTGGCATGGGTTGAAGAGTTATGTAGAAAGTTGGTGTCTCAGTTACTAGCTGTTGAAACATGCGTAATCTAGACGGTGTTTTTAAATTTCATTATTTAACCCGGGCAACGCCGGGTATTTCTGCATATATATATATTTGCACACGCAATTAAATTTAAGGTGTGTGTGTGTGTGTGCTTATGTATGTAATTCAAACGCAGTCTTGTGAGCGCACGTATTCTTCTCTCCTATTCATCGCTAAGGAATTTCACCCATCAATTACTTCTTGGTTTCCATCTCTCTCAGGTCGCCCTTGTTGCACCATTGTTCTGCGTTGTTTCGTTTTGTTTAATTTTCGTCGTAATCGATTAATGTTTATTTTCATCGTAAAAGAATTCATTTTTATTTAATTTTATTGTACTTAGAATTGTTTTTATTTTTTTCATCCCAGTTTCTAGTTTTCTCCGCCCTGTCACTAAGGCTCAACTCAATTTCTCCTGTTTTTGTGCTTCGTTTTCATTGTATCTATTACACAATAACCATGTGCCAGGGGTGACCAAACAACGGCTTGTAGGCCGCATGCAGCTCTTTGACTGTAAAAGTCGAGGACTGTTAAAGCCGGGGTAGACTTTGCCTTTCATCCTTTTAGGATCAATAAAATAGATAGCAGCTGAGCCCTGGAGTTGATGTAATAAACTTATCCACCTCCCTCGAAATTTCTGGCTTTGTACCAAAATTTGAAACCAATATATATGGCTCGTGGAAATATGCTGGCTGGGCTCTTTTTTTTATCGCAGTTATTTAAAAGTTAAATAAAACGAATTCAAACTTTATAATTTTTTTTTATTGAATATGAATTGATGATATCAGCATTCCTACTTCTGTGGGAAGGGGAAACGGCGTTACCAACTATTTCAAATAAACACAAATATAAAATTGGAATGAATTAAAAAAAATTTCCAGTTTGTCTCTTCTGTTCTTTATCTCACACTACGTGTCACATTTGTCTATTCGCAATGGCCATTGTCGCATTTTCTGCTTAGAATCATATCGATT
The DNA here is from genome assembly GCF_006345805.1 of Octopus sinensis. Classification (NCBI taxonomy): domain Eukaryota; kingdom Metazoa; phylum Mollusca; class Cephalopoda; order Octopoda; family Octopodidae; genus Octopus; species Octopus sinensis. Next base: position 43,017,585 of record NC_043012.1, read on the forward strand.
TCAAATTTCGGCTCAAAGCCAGCAATTTCAGGGGTGGGGGTAAGTCGATTACATCGACCCCAGTACTCAATTGGTACTTATTTTATCGACCCCGAATGAAAAGCAATGCCGACCTCAGAGGAATTTGAACTCAGAACGTAAAGACGGACAAAATGCCGTTAAGCTTGTTGTCTGGAGTACTAACGATTCAGCAAGCTCTCTGCCTTTTTACTTAGAATAATATTGATATCATTTACTCTTTTCTACTCTAGGCACAAGGCTCGAAATTTTTGGTGTGGCCAGTCGATTAGATCGATCCCAGTACGCAACTGGTACTTAATTTATCGACCTCGAAAGGATGAAAGGCAAAGTCGACCTCGGCGGAATTCGAGCTCAGAACATAAAGACAGACGAAATACCTATTTCCTTACTGCCCACAAGGGGCTACACACGGAGAGGACAAACAAGGACAGACAAACGGATTAAGTCGATTATATATCGACCCCAGTGTGTAACTGGTACTTATTTAATCGACCCCGAAAGGATGAAAGGCAAAGTCGACCTCGGCGGAATTTGAACTCAGAACGTAGCAGCAGACGAAATACCGCTAAGCATTTCGCTCGGCGCGCTAACGTTTCTGCCAGCTCAGTGCCTTATGACTGATTCATTTATTTATCTCAATAATTTATTTGATTTTACTTCATGATAGAGCACCTACTAATGCAGCAATGGGCAACAGAAACAATTCTGAACGATAATGCTAGACCTGAGTGAGGCAATGTTATTTAGTGCTGAGCGTAGGAATGGTAAGGGGCAAAGGGAATAAAGAAATTTAAGGTAAGCAATGGTTACAGGGAAAAATCAGAAGACTGAGTAAGAAGGTTAAACATGTGGGCGTGTGGGGGAAGGGTTGAGACTGGCCACAGATAGCTTTATGAGCCTAACCCTGACACACTCTTATAGTGTACATTAATACAATGTAATACAAGTCGTTCAACTGTACATACCTTGCTGGTGCCTTACTGAGAATTATGGGTACCTTGTTGGTAGAGTTGGATGCAAGTTTTGTTTTACAAGTATCGATGAAAAAATTTCGAAGGAAGATGGTATCATCAAATTGTAAGAAACGAAAATATGAAGATGAAAACAAATTTTAAGCCAGAATTGGAGGAAGATTTTGATTTCACCGTCAAACATTTCTGCCGCATCTGCAATATGTCACTTAATCATTAGAAAGCCAGTTACTTGGGACATACTGTGAAAAACTGTTTCGCATGATTATCCACCTTCATTCAAGGGAAAACAAATTAACTGCGTCAAAATCATCACTAAATAGACAGCAAACATTGATGATAACGTTCAGCAAAGAAGACGATTTTGTTATATCATGGAATATAGTTCGTGCTAAACGTTTATATTCTGATAGCAAATTTGTTAAGAAGAATATAGCTGATGTTATATAACTGCTGCGACTAAAAGCTCAAACACCAGTTCCATGTCACGGTTGATAAATGTTACAAACGAAGAGAATAAACGAAAACTGAAACCTCGAAAATGATCTTACTGAGAATTATAGGTATTTCGAAACCTAACAGCGTACCCTAGGGGTGCCAACAATCATTGGAGTAGTCATATTTGCCAAATAAGAGTTACATCCGATAAAGTTCAGATGTTTAAGAGTCACAAGACGAACAAAATTTGCTCTGTGTTTACGTTAATGTCTGTGTCTGTATGTCCCACAACTTAGATCAATAACATAACATAAGCATCAGACTTGAGAAAATAAGTAGTGGGGTTGATATGGTTGACTAAATATCTTCAAGGCGGTGCCCCAACATCATCGCAGTCCAATGACTGATAGTAGTAAAATAAAAGTATATGTTTTAATTGTTACATGTATACATTTTGTATGTATGCAATAATATTTAACCATGAATGCATTGTTGAAAACTGTTAAATCGTATTAGATCCATTTTATACATCAAAAGTTTTAGCGTATTTAATACAGTAATAAACATGTAAGAAAAATGTAAGAAAAATGTGCGAATTTGCATTTCAGTATAATAAAATTAGACTGCCAACAATAAAAGTAAAAAGGAAAAAAAGTATATTTTAAATGATATTTAGTTATCTTAGTAGGTCAAAACATGAAAGAAAATATGTGAAAAAGCGAACTAAATAAAATTAGAGATATTTAAATCAGACCATATATGCAATGTTAGTCTTATCATAATGTTTTTATGACAACACACAAAGCAACACATATCAGGATATTAAAGCTGCTAGTTATGCTTGTAGATGTCTTGTGGATTTCTATTTTGGTTGTAAGTAGTTGAAAACCGGCCGACATGTTGTCAAAGCTGTACAAACTAGCTCCATCAGGAGATGGTTTGTAAGGTTTGCATGATGCTTCGATTTCACAAATTCCATTACAGAAAACAGTGATCCATAGCAGTATGTTGTGCTGATAATTGGGATGAGTCGGACACGAGTTTTCTTTCGTTCAGGATATTTTATTTTTGGAACATGTTTCCAGAACGCAATTGCAGACTGGGATTTATGGATCATCTTTAGGCCCAAGTCTTCCTGTAATTCTATTAGCTCCATTCCCACAGAAGATGGTTCGGTAATTAGATGTTCTAGAATTGGACAACCATCATTGACCATATCAACCATAAATAGATTTACAAGAGAGATGAAGCAGGGCCTTATCTTCTGCGAGTCATCAAATCTGGTTAGGAAATTATCAAGTAGATCTATATTTAAATTGTATACTTCCAGTTTGTGGTCGTCTATTCTTGTATCAGGGAAGGTATTTACCCTCCTTCCGAAACTGGGAAAGTGACAAAATCTTTTCAACCGTAGGTCTCTTTGAAAAGCTATCTTAGTAAGACCAAAAGAAAAAAAATCATCCTATTAATCCTGCATTTTCACCCACCATCTGTTGCAACACTGACAAATTTATTTAGTAGAACACCAGCATTCGTTAAGGCTCTCTCAAGTGCATTTTTATTTCGAGTTGTTTCTTTTAATTCCATCAGATCCAATATCCATTCTTTCACAATTAACTCAGAAGAAACACAATGAACAAATACTGCTAGCTGTAGGTTTTCTTGTATATTAGTTTATTCGTCGGTCTCTTACCCTTTATCGTTATTTTTGTTGCAGAAATTTACTTTTGGAATCAGCTTCGCTGTTTTGCAGGATTCTGGATCAAGTAGGTCTGTAGTAGTTCGGAGAAATGGTGAGTGTGTGACTATGTGTGTATTTGCGTTTGCGATTTTCTGTGGTTAGTGATGAGAGCTTGCTGGGATTTGTTTTGGTGACAGTTTTGATACTGTTTTGGGGATGTCTGTTGCTGTCCTTGGATTTTTTGGTGTAGATTTCATTGCTGTTTTGTTGTTGCTGTTGTTACTTCATCACTTGATTCGCTGTTGCAGCTGTAGTGATTCCTGATGTTGCAGGATTTCTCCTAATTGTTGTTGATATTGTTTTGAAATTGATAGGCAGGCAACACATCTTTTCGCTCCGCTTTGTTGCGGTGGGCAGAAGACCATCAAGTGCACACGGGCATACATACATATATATACAAGCGTGCATATAAATGAATACGCACGTGTGTGTGTATGTGTTTGTGCACGTATGCATATATATATATATATATATATATATATATATATATATATATATATATATATATATATATATATAAAATAGTAAAAAGTGAAAAAACTACAGAAGGCTTGTTTTAAAAGGTTAAAAAATATATATTTGAGTCAATATGTCTGAAGAATGTTATAAATTTTTTTCATACAATGACATAGTTTTTAAAGAAATGACCGGTTTCGCGTTCAGCTTTTCAAATTTCTTACATCGTTATGTTTACGTTGAGAAGAGTTAACGTTATGTTTACGTTGAGAAGAGTTCCAGATAAGGGGAGGTAATAAGTGATTTCTTCCAGTGTAAGGGAGATAATCGCTTAAAATTTCTTGCCTTTCTTTTGGAGTGAATTTCTCTGTATAAGTATGTTGGAATGGTTAAGTTTGGGCTTGTATTTTTCAATGAAGAATGTTTCCTTGTTTAGTCTAATTTGTGTTGGAGTTCCGATAGCACATTGGTAAAATGGAAAGATTAAAAATTGTGGTAGTAGTTGCTTTGCGCATTTCTCAATGTGCTCACTAAAGGGTATCATTCTGTATTCTGGGAATGCAATCTGTTGTCGATGCAGTGTGCATCAACGTCTGAGTGATAGTCCCGTGAAAAGTAAAAAAATGTGGTAGACCGAACTGTGCAACATGTCCAAACCTGCTAGAAGGATCAGAATTCCTCTTCAAAGAGGGACAGAAATTCAAGATCAAATCTAATTTTACTTGTGCCCCTGAAAACATAATTTATGTCATAAAATGCTCGGGCTGCCACCAAGACTACGTGGGGTCCACGGGACTATCACTTAGACGTAGATGCACACTGCATCGACAACAGATTGCATTCCCAGAATACAGAATGATACCCTTTAGTGAGCACATTGAGAAATGCGCAAAGCAACTACTACCACAATTTTTAATCTTTCCATTTTACCAATGTGCTATCGGAACACCAACACAAATTAGACTAAACAAGGAAACATTCTTCATTGAAAAATACAAGCCCAAACTTAACCATTCCAACATACTTATACAGAGAAATTCACTCCAAAAGAAAGGCAAGAAATTTTAAGCGATTATCTCCCTTACACTGGAAGAAATCACTTATTACCTCCCCTTATCTGGAACTCTTCTCAACGTAAACATAACGTTAACTCTTCTCAACGTAAACATAACGATGTAAGAAATTTGAAAAGCTGAACGCGAAACCGGTCATTTCTTTAAAAACTATGTCATTGTATGAAAAAATTTATAACATTCTTCAGATATATTGACTTAAATATATATTCTTTAACCTTTTAAAACAAGCCTTCTGTAGTTTTTTCACTCTTTACTATTTTCTATATATTCAACCACGTGCTTTCACACACCAACTTTCTCACCTATATATATATATATATATATATATATATATATATATATATATATATATATATATGCATACACGCATATGTGCGTGTATGTGCGCGTGTGTGCATGCGCGCACACATATTAGTTTATGCATGTGTGTATCTGTGTGTATGGGGGGTGCGTGCGCGCCCATGCACACATGCGCACGTTCGCATAAATACAGACATGCACGCAAAAGCATATGACTACGTCCACACACATATACAAGTATATACCTGCACATACCGCCCCTTCCTACATCCCTCCGACCATGCGACCAATTTCGTGTCCACCACACGGTCGATTTCTTGCCCACCACGTGGTCGATTTCCTGTTCACTATGCGGTATTTTCCAAGTAACTGTTGTCACTGATATACCAACATCAATGGCTGAAGACTAGCTTGAAACTCGGAGTACCAACGAATTTGAATGAAACTGTTTTGGTCTATACATGTAACTCTCAATAAATGTGTTGAGTGTCCTTCTTTCGTTTGTCCATTCACTCTCTCTCTTTTTCTCTCTCTCTCTCTCTATATATATGTGTGTGTGTGTGTGTGTGTGTGTGTGTATGTTTTCCTCTTTTCTTTTTTCTTTTCCTTTCGGATTCCGGTGTTTCCACCTTTTACGTCTACTTTCTTCCCTGTCGACCTGTTTTAGCTTGTTATGTGGTCAGAGCCTGAGGATTGCGTGAAGGCACCAGATGTGTTATAAAATGGTGCCTGAGTCGTTTTCAACGCATGAAGCTATGAGTAGCTCTTAAAAATATATATTGTGCTTATTAAGTTATATTTATCTCTCTCCAGATGGAGTACTTCTTTTGTTGATCTTACCTTCACGGAACAGTATACCACATGCGCGCACACAAGCACACGCACACACACACACACACACACGCACACACACACACACACACACACACACACACACACACGCACATCCAATCATTCATACTACATACGGAGTGCATTCCAGAAGACGTTTTGAGACTTTTTTAGGAGAACTTATTGTAATTTTAGTATATCATTATTATTCACCAAATAAGCTGATCTGGCGACTTTTGTCATTCTAGATTGAAGGAAGTGGCTGTAACAACACTTTGAACAATTCTTGTCACAGTTGATCCTTTTACTGAATGTAGTCAGGACGGGAAGACAAACTGGAAGTTCGTTATGAAATACAGTTTTCTGTTAAATTGGTCAAAAACGCTACAGAAACTTATGAAATGCTCCAGGCTGCTTATGAATTAACTTGTATGAAATCCATTTCACTTACATATTCAATATCGTTGAGAGTGACGTAAACACCACACAGTCCGGTTGCAGGTATTGTCCTCAACGAGAAATATATTTTATCAAGCGGGTTAAAGTGTTTTCACTATTAAGGCAATGTTTTGTCAGGAAAAAAACCAACAAAAAGTAATTTGTTATGGACAATTTAGCTGGAGTACGTATTTCGCGGACAACAAGAGTTAAGACAGATCTGTAGTAACTGTTGCAATCGTTTGTTTTTACCATTTTTTAAATAACAGATTTTTTCAAAGAGTGTGTTGAGATTGACTTCATGCTTCAATCTCAAGAACTAATCTTGTTACAATGAAAGTCTTTTTTCAAGTTAAAACTTTTATCAAAGTCCTCCCTATTAACTTCAAGTCTATTATTTCAATAATAATGTTCCCGTTTAGAATTGGAACAAGAGGATGTTTTTTTTAATGTTTTCAACGAAATTAACGATTTAAGTAGATTGAAAAGAAATCGATTCTGGAAACGGAAGTTGGATTGCTGGTATTACCCACCATATCCTGGCCACTACTTTACTATGAAAGCAGCGTGTGCTTAAAGGAACAGAAATACAGATAAACACTATAAAAAAAGATGAGTAAGAGAATAGCTTTGAGTACCAGGGAAAATATTGAAAAAAATATAAAATTACTAATTTGCTGTGAACAGGAAGAAACATAGGTTAAAACTGGATGAGAATGGGAGCAGAGAAAAGATAATGGAAATGAGTGAATGTGCATGAGGATATATTCGTTTATGTATGTGTGTGTTGTTAAATAAGAAAAATCAAAGGTGACGAAAAATAAGCAAAAGCAAACTGAACAAAAAACTGCGATGAATACAAGTGAATGCAAGCAAAATATGGTATTTTATATGAATTTAAGAACGAGAAAGTTTTGATTCTTCAACTAAAACAATAAAGTGCCAGCAGAATGTCAATGTCATTTCTCACATAATCCATTCCTTATTTATAGTCAAATATTCAAAGATGTATTTGGTTATTATCTGTTTTATCTTTCGGTTGTGGTTCATCAGCGTATTCGCTTTGTAGATTGGAAGAAACGTAGAGCTGTAAATAAATACCAGCTGGTCTACATTAGAACAAACCACTACACTTAATAAAAGACGTGCTCGGAATCTCACGGACTCAATATATTATGAGTAATTCACGTCAACACAATTCTTTGATTAAGATTCTTAAGTTAACTCGGATATATTGACTTACATCTTGAGTTAATAATTATTATGCATCATCCTGTGTTACTATTTGAATGCAAGTTCAGAGTTGAAAGTAAAAATAATGTACATCCGGAATATATATATATATGTGTGCGGAATATATATATATATATATATATATATATATATATATATATATATATATATATATATATATATATATATATACACATACATATATATAATATATATATACATACATATATATATACACATACATACATACATACATACATACATACATACATACATACATACATACATACATACATACATGCATACATAAATACATATATGTGTGTGTGTGTACATGTTACTGATAGCTGACTTTATTCTGATGCACTCTAATCCAGTTCGAATTAATGGCTGAATTAATAATAGAACACTTATGTGCTGAGAAAGTCTGAGAAAAGTCGTCCAAAAAATTTTTAATATATATATTTTGAGAGAGAAATGGAATAGATGGAAAACAGCGCAAGTTCAACTTTATTGGTTAATATAGTGGCATTTTAGATCCTATCCTAATAGTCCACATTCTAATCAAGTTTTAAAAACACCCGGAAACTAATAGGTTCATCGTAAGTTAATCATTTATGGTTGAAATAATTTGGATCATCATTATTTCTGGTGAATCGACATAACAGCATAACTTCAATTCTATTTTGCTTTTATTAGAAACACTGGTGTCTTTCAGAAAATGCTTTGCCTTTGCTTCCCGATAACTTCGCCGATTTAAAAGATAGTTCTTTCCGCCAAATTACACAATAAGTCCACTGACTCTTTCTCAGCCGATGTCAAAGACTATAATATACTCCTGACGAGTAAAGATGCGCGCAGTATATTTCTTGGATGAATGAGTCCTTCATATAAATTCAGTATGTTTTATCCAAAACGTTTACCCTTGAATAAATGACGCGCAAATACAGAAAAACAAAAATAAAGAAAAATTGCTTCGAAATTAAATTTTCATTGTGTGTGTGTGTGTGTGTGTGTGTGTGTGTATGCGCTTGCGTGTGCGTGTATGTGCATGTGTATACTTCTGTACGCGCGTGTGTATGTTGCGCGCGCGCGTCCATGTGTGCGTGTGTGTTCTCGTGTCCACGTGAAATTCAGCGTGTTTTATTCTGAACCTCAAATAACAAAGTGTCCTGTTGTAGTCATTGGTATTGACATTATTTTACTTAGATCTTAATGCCAAATGAAGAAATTATCATTTCCTGTTTTCGCAAGTACTAAATAATTAACAACAGAAATAAAACAGAGAAAAAGCAAAAGGAGAAACAAACAAGTCTTTGTTTCATTTTGTAAGATATAGTTGAAAAAAAAAAACCAAACAAGTTCTTTTGTTGATATTGTCTTTCAGTTACCGATATACATTCTTTAGAGAAGTGCAAATTTGCAGAATTATTTGTTGATTAAAGCTCTGTAAAAATGCCTAAAACTCTTAGTTCAGGAAATAAAAACGAGTTGTTATGATTTAAAAAATTGTTAAACAACACTCGATATTAATCTTATCAAATTTTGTTAGTTTAATTTCGTTTAAGATTTGGAAATATCATATGCCAATATGGTTATTTTTTTAGGTTTAATCAACAAATAGTTCTGTTTCTATAAATTTCACTTCCGTACACACAGACAGAGACAGACACGCGCACACACGCACACACACGCACACACACACACACACACACATGCATGCATACATATTCTCATAGGTGTATTAACTTATGTATCAACAAATTTGCACAAAAGCCTAGAAATACTCGGTTTCAAGGAGAAAAAGCAAAAAGAAAAAATCTGACGTGGTTTTTCCACAGTGAAGTTTTGAAAAGACATTCCCAAAATTCACCATCTGACTTGGGTGTATGCATCGACAGTTCAATCAACACAACAATTCAACCATATATTTACAAACACCGGTAATTCTCTTAATTCGAAAAGTCTTGTTGCTTTGATACCGACCGGCTTGAACTCTCTCAAGAAGAGCTTAAATAAAACTCTAAGAAAAACATAACTTTCCAGAAGTGGAGCATGTCTAGATATGCAACTATATGCATGAAAATACATACATAAAACAAAACATACAAATATGCACGTACACACACACACACACACACACACACACACACACACACACACACACACACACACACACACACATACATACATACATACAAACCCTATCCTGTTATTGTTGTGAAATTCCAATGAAGGAGCCTTGGATCTAGATAAAAAGACCGGTTCTTTCTCCGTTGGCAGGAAATCTTGAAAAAAACTGAATAATGGCATACATATACTTACAGACAGGCAGACAGACATGGGTCATGTCCACTGACAACCTATACAAAGAACACACAAAATATATAAGCACTAAACGTGAGGCGTCACATAACTGCCACTACATGCGCAAATGTCATCAAACAGCAACCCAGAACACTACTACAACAGCATCCTATGAACAGTAAATCCTATCATTGCAGACCAAACATAAAATACATACCAAAATAGCAACAGCAATTAAACCCATTAACCTTAAACTCTATGCTGAGGTGCACACCACAAATGATAAACAACTCTGTTGCGTTCAACTGAGTCAGGCTTTCATTGTGGCCACCAAGAACATAGAGCCAAACAGAAAGAGTACACACGTAGAATAATACACTATTCGATGTATTTGTACAATTTACCTTGAGACAACGAGATAGCTTCTGCATAGTAAATTAAACTGCTAGAAATAGCTGTCAAATTCCCTTAAATAACAGCTTGCTGTCGTTGCAGTCCACAATGTACTCCCAGATATAAAAAAAGACGGGAGCAGTGGTCATGATTGTGTATGATTTTAAAATGACCGTATTTTAACGTGTATAAGGAACCCATTTTTGTCAAAAATTAGGTTAAAAAATATGGGAGTTTCTTATACATGGATAATATTATAACCCCTTACAAAACCTTTTTAACAAATTTTAAGCACGACCCAAATTAGGGGGTTCCCTTTACACGAGGGTTCCTTATTCACGTTAAAATATGGTAATCATTTACAAATATATCTGAATAGAAATAAATTTTATACGACTATGAGGGTAGCACCAAGGTGTGTGTGAGTGTATGTATGTACAAGGCGCATTCCAGAAGTGCTGAGGCATTTTCAAGAGAGACATATATTTTCAGAGAAGTACAAAACTCTAATCCCCTTCAAAATAGGATTCTCTCACTTCAATGCACTCCAGCCACTTCGTGAAAACTCCGCTGAAGTCCTCCAAAGTGAAGTGTCTCGGACCCTTGTCACAGCCTCTTTTATCTTCTTCAGTTTGGGAAACAACCAAAAGTTGCTGGGAGCTAGGTCTGAGTTGTAGGGAAGGCGAGACAGTTTTGATGACCATCTCTGTCAAGTAGTTGGTTACCAGGATGGAATCGTGGACCGGTGCATTGTCCCAGTGCCTGTACTCTGGACTTTTGCGATGACATCTCTCCCTAAACTTCCTCAAAATCTTCACAAAGTACTCTTTGTTGACCGTCAAGCCAGACGTAACCCAGTGGATGTAGATGATGTTCTTGCTGTCGAGAATGATAATCAGCATGAGCTTTCAGTGGACTTGCTTTGCCTAGCTCCTTGATTGACTGAGAGAGAGAGAGAAAGAGGTGTGCTGAGAGAGGGAGAGAGAGAGAGAGAGAGAGAGAGAGAGAGAAAGAGAGTGAGTGTGTGAGTGATTGACTGAGATAGAGGTGTTGTCATGTATGTGTAAAACGGCTAGGATTAGTTACACACGCACACAAATATATACGTACACCCATTATCTGTCGTATACACGTACATGCATAAATACATAGGTATACACGTTTTTTATGTGTGTGTGTGCGTGTGTGAGAGAGAGAGAGGGAGAGAGAGAAATCATTCACTGAGTAAAGGTGTGTGTTTTCTCATGGTGGTTTTTTTGCATTATAAATCCTTAAAATCCTTTAAAATGTTTTAGCCCGAAGGCCGCGGCCATGCTATGGCACCATACTTATGTATAAGTAGCTAAGTAAAATTTACGCTATCACTCTCTCTCTCTCTCTGTGTCACACACACACACCGAGCAACACACACTCCTCTCTCTCTCTCTCAGTCATTCACTGAAAAAAGATGCGAGAAAAAATAAATAAAAATGTGTTCTCTGTCTCTGTCTCTCTGTCTCTCTCTCTCTCTCACACACGTACACAACATCAACACACACACGTCTATGTCCATTTCCTCTCTCTTTCACTTTATACTGACTTCAAACAAAATGTACATTTTCACTCACAACAATAAATAAATAAAAATTTACGGAATTTACCGAACGCTATAAGCCGAGCTGCGCACACACCTTCGAGTTAAAACAAAAGATTGCCGAAATGGCTAGGCTATTGCCAAAATTTTAAAATAATATCTTAATTTAAAAAAAAAATTATGATATAATTACATTAATTAATACAGATGACGTAATTAAATTAATTACAAATTAGCGGTGACGTTGATAATTTCTTCCTTACCTCAGTGATGCTGGTGACATATATTAAAAGTCCCTTATAAAACTATATCCATAAAAAAGTATAGAACTATATTATCACCCTCAAATTTGAGAAACAAACACTCTTAACTTTTTTCTTTTAGAATTTCATTGCATGAGATTGATACCATGAAATTCCTCGAATTGAGCTCTATCATTTAAGCTTAATTAAAATATAGTTTGTTTTTAAAATATAAAAGTTATTTATACTTAAATCCAAATTTTTGCCTTACTTATATTTATTTTCATATTTTACCTCACAACTTCTTTTATACAACTTTTTGTTGCATGGGATCAAAAACTATGACATTCTTCATGCTTTCTTCTATCATTGACGCTAAGATAAACATATTTTGCTTTTAAAATGAAAAAGGTAGTTAGATCTAAACTTGATTCGAGGTGTTACTCTCTTATAACGTTGCAACAAATTTTGATGCAAACTTTTTTCTACAGGACCAAATTTCAATTATTTAATGCGAAAATGTAGCTAGGGACCAGTCCTCTTCACAAATGTTCACAGTTTTCAATATGGTTGAGAACTGAATTAGCGACAAAGCCTTTAAGGTGTTGCGTGTGAGTAAATTGCAGCCTTAATAAAATTATTCAACTACGACCGTAGTTGAATGATATATATATATATATATAAAAGATTGTAATGGACGCAGGTTCGTGTGTCATATAGCTAGCTAGAGGCGATGGCCTCTTGGAGATAATCAGCGACAGCTTTAGTCTTATATTTATGGACTGCCATATTAGTTTGGCGATAACTATTAATATCTAGTAAGGCTGCCGTAATCTCCTTTAGAGAGACTTAGTAATTTTAATATTTCTATTAATGAAAACAAGTGGATGTATTACACTGAAACTAGGTAAATAAAATCTTCGAACAGACGGTCGGTAGCGACACCTGCTGAGTCTGACTACGCTGCATTGATAAAGGGCAACAACCCTGAAACATGTCTGCAGATGTCTGACCAGCAAGGTGAAGCGGCTGACCTCCCCTGTTCGAAGGTTGTAATGGGTGCAGGTTCGTGTGTCATATAGCTAGCTAGAGGCGATGGCCTCATGGAGCTAATCAGCGACAGCTTTAGTCTTATATTTATGGACTGCCATATTAGTTTGGCGATAACTATTAATATATACGTAAGGTGTACTAGCCATCTGAATGTGGCTAGCCACTGGGGGTGGGGTGTTACTGATGCTTTTAGCCCCAGGCGATCAACGTCACCAGATGGACTTTAGACACTATCTCAGTGCCCTTGTGTTATTTGCAAAGGGAGGTCATCCTCTCTCGAAGACCTAAGTACTACATACGGACTATAGTTTCAAGGTAATTGCCTCTCGTCAACGCATGGTAAGCACCGGTCTTCGATGAAGGAGTCCCCTTGCAAATAATATATAACGTTTTTCACAGCAACCACTGTCACTGATTTAGAAAAACTGTCTGAAAGCAATAATAATATTAATATATATATATATATATATATATATATATATATATATATATATATATATATATATATATATATATATATATATATACATATATATATATACATATATATATATATATATATATATATATATATATATATATATATATATATATATATACATACACACACATAAATATTCTATAATTATAAGCATAATTATAATTAGGGGTCAGCTAATTGCTTCACCACATACCGAATTTAGAAATAGGAGTTAAAAATTCCTTTTGTACTACCGTAAGAACCCCACACACAGTAACACACTTTTTTACGTAGGCAAAGAGAAAAATAATGAATCAACACAACTCCGATTAGCCACAGACGCGTTTCGAGATTAAAGTGTTTTATTACTTACTCCTCATCACCAGTGTAGCATTTCCAATATAAAATTTGAAAGTGCTAGGGTTAAATATGTACACAATCGACTGACATCGTGCAACAGATATCCAACCAACACTTCCAAAATTTGGTGCAATTAATTCAACGATCTTCAGTTTATGAGAATTCATGATAATGGTGATAATACCGATTCTGAGAATGGTGAGTATTAGTTGTGTCATTTTATATCTTTGTTTTATTTTATTTTTATTCGACTAATTACGTTTCCGCTGTAAATTATCAGGTTGCAGTGTGGAATAACATGCAAGGACAAAACTACGATGGACGATTGAACTGAAATTAGGGACACTAATAGTTGCAGACATGTAGTTTCGTGTTTCAATTCGAAAAATAATATTATTTTGCAACATTGGTCTCGAAGTAAACTATTTTCTAAAAAAAACACTTAAGCAAATCATATGTTCATACCTAAAGGACTGCACAAGATGCTATTCTCCTGGTTTCCAAGATCCAAAGACTTCTCTGAAGTTAACTTTGTTACCAACAAGAATCATAAAATAAAATAGGCAAGAACCATAAAATAAAATAAATGTAATGCTTAAAAGTGTCCCGAAATGTTTTAAAGGATTGGATTTTTCAAATGAAGTGCCAGCCCCATTTTATTTTACATGAAGTATGCTATTGTCCCTCCACATAATTTTGTTAACATACATTATTGAACATTTTAGATTTCCTGCAATTATTGGGCAAGAATTTAGCGTTTGTAGTTTAATTTCTAATAGATTTATCTTACTCACAAAATAACACATAAGAAAAATTTATAGAAAAATATAAACATAAAATAATCGGAAATATTTTGGTATGTGTAGAAATTTCTTAAATACCTCTAATTTCTTAAGCCCTATACGACGTCTTTTGAATATTACCAAATATACACTTTCCCAAACTAAGCATTTGTCCTTTTAGAATTGAATTCATCTTGAACTTCTGTGTGTGAAATAAAAGAAACAATTATACGATTGGTTTTGGTACATATTGGTTCTGTTATACAAATAATAACATTGTTCTGACGGCGATTCTCTATTCTTTTCTTTCCTTCACCAGTTTGTCGGTCATCTCTAAGCATGGTTGCGTGGTTTAAAAGTTTTCTTCGCAACTATGTGATTTTGGGTTTGTTACCATTGCGCAACGTTTTTGTCA
>NC_043012.1:43037674-43087674 GCF_006345805.1 Octopus sinensis
TGGAACCTGAAGACTAAAACAATACCTGTTGTCATAGGTGCCCTGGGAATGATAGCAAAAGGGGCTGATTGCTACCTAGCAGTTAATACGTGGGTGATAACATCACTTCGGTATGGAGCGGGAATTATAAAATGGCAAAAGAGAGAAGTGAAGAAAATGGATGCCAAGACCAGAAAAATGTTGACAGTACACGGAGTAAGAGTAACATCGATAGGCTGTACTTGTCGAGAAGAAAGGGTGGGAGAGGTTTGATCAGTTGTCAGGGCTGTATCGAAGCAGAGGAAAACAGCTCAGGGCGGTATATAAAAAATGTCGTGGAGCCACTGTTGAAACACGTGAAGAAGACCGGCGTCATCAAAACTGAAAATTCTGTAACGAAAGAAAAATTTAAACAAGAAATGAACAATTGAAAAAAAAAAGAAAATGCATGGAAGGAAAAATGTACGGTCAGTTTGCAAGAGATGTGAACACCAAGACAGGTTCAGAGAACCGGTGGTTATGGATGAAGGGGAGTGACCTTGAGACAGAGACAGAAGCACTCATATGTGCAGCTCAGGAATAATCGTTAAGGACCAACAATATGAAGTGCAGAATAGACAACACTACCGATAGTGACAAATGCAGAATGTGTGGTGGGAGGGTGAAGCGGTATGGCACATTGTTAGCAAATGCCCGAAACTGACACAACGCGAATACAAAAGACGCCATGACAATGTGGCAAGAATGATCCATTGGGAGCTCTGTGGAAATCACGGCCTACAAAGAGAAAAGACGTGGTATGAGCAAACTCCAGAAGGAGTCACCAAAAATGAGAATTGCAAAATCCTGTGGGATGCAATGATCCATTGCGATCACCTAACCAGACATCGGAAACCGGACATTGTTGTGGTGAAGAAAAAAGACAGAACATGTATGATTATCGACATAGCATGCCCCCGTGACAACAGGATCAATGAGAAAGAAGAAGAAAAAATAAACAACTATGACAATTTGAAGTGGGAAATACGAAGGTTGTGGTCAATGAAGTAAGTAGACGTGATAACAGTTGAAATTGGTGTCGCTCAACTACCAACGTGGCTGAAAAAGATTGGTGCAAGTGTGAATGTAGAACACCTACAAAGATCAGCATTACTTCGAACTGCAAGAATTCTTCGCAGGGTTCTTGAAGCATGACCAGTAAGCAAGTGTCACCCTGGTCTGCTGGCTGTGAACAGCCAACACTTTCCGACAAAATAAGCTGTGAGTTTTCATATAATGATGATGATACTGATGATGATGATAATAATAATAATAATAATAATAATAATAATAATAATAATAATAATGATAATGATAATGATAATAATAATAATAATAATAATAATAATAATAATAATAATAATAATAATAATAATAATAACCCTAACCCTAAACAGACAGATCCGTTTCCTAATGTAAGCGTCGAAGCTCGTCATGCTTCACTGTTAACAAAACAAATTACAAACCACAATGGTCATCGATCGGGTTACAAAAGAGCACATACTCGAATGTTGAACCAGATTCGAGTCGAAAAATCAGCTACTGGTTCAAATATTCCCAACACACAGGAGCTGGAAGTACCCCACAACCGGAATATTTCAACAGATGGCCATCCATGCCCGTCATCAAATAACCAAAAGAAAAAGAATGAAAAATGGTCTAGGGAAGATAATAAAGAAGTTCTTACGGCCTTCTACCATGCCATATATTTCCCCACAGATAAATCTAACACTGTACAAACCTACTTAAACTGGAGACGGAAACACCCTGAAGTAAGACCCTACATAGACAGTAACAAACTTGCCAACGTCAGAAGAAACATTATGAAAAAAAAATTACTGGCTGAAGTAGAGATTGACCAAATTAAACAAGCAGCAAAGGATAAAAAGAACGAAGCTGTAGCTAAAGAAGATACTACTGAGGAAATAATTATAGACCAGCTCAGGGCTGATGAAAACGCAGTAAGGATTGAAAGAGTTAATGTAATTGATAGGCAAAGTGAAATACTCTCTGAACCAACCATAAATTCTAAGACATGAAAATCAAATAGATGAAGAAAGTCACACAAATATTGACCCAACAGAACTACATGAGCTAAAAAATCAAATCATGATTGAATGGCTGAAAATTAAAGAAATTAGTATGGATGAACGCGATACTCTCTCAAAAATCCGCAATTCTAACCAAAACCTGAGAATAATAGGTAAAATCGGCCTTGCACTTAAGGATATAATTTCAGCTAATGATGTTGATATCACAGATCTCAACCACAGATCTCTATGCATC
Source organism: Octopus sinensis (assembly GCF_006345805.1). Taxonomy (NCBI): domain Eukaryota; kingdom Metazoa; phylum Mollusca; class Cephalopoda; order Octopoda; family Octopodidae; genus Octopus; species Octopus sinensis. The sequence continues at coordinate 43,039,979 of NC_043012.1, forward strand.
CGCGAGAATCTCAACGATTATATGTGGTGAAAATGGCAACATTCCCACAAAAGCCTTCTTGGTAAGAGCATATCCAACATCAAATTAAGCTACTTAGGTCTGACATAGAATGTTTGAAAAACCTTAAGTTTGACAAGACTACCAAACCTACAAAAACCCGAAAATTAAAGAAAAAACATAATTGACATTGATGCCACTATAGAAACTATCAAGCAAAAGGTATGTGCTAAAGCTGCCCGCATAGCGAGGTACGAAAGACATGTTAGATTCTTCAAGGACAACAACATGTTAAAAATAACCCCCAAAATTTTTTACAGGAAGATAGGGAAAACACCAGTTACTGTAAAGTCTGTACCACCAAAAGAAGTGCAGGGATTTTGGAATAAAATTTGGGCAGAAGAAAAACACACAACGAAAAGGCCCCTTGGATTGATAGAATATCTACAGACTTGGACGCCTTAGAGGGGCAAAAGTGGGAGGGTATCAAGGTAGAAGATATAAGATTTGCTCTCAGGAGGTCAAGCAAATGGAAGTCTCCAGGAAAGGATAAAATTCCTAACTTCTGGTTCCCAGCCATGAACTGCTATAAGAACTTTACAACGATGTTTTGCAACACCCTAGTTGGATGCCTTCTTGGCTAGTTAATGGTTTAACATTCCTGCTTCCAAAAAGTGAAGAAACAAATGAAGCAAAAAATTATAAACCCATAACCTGCTTAACAACTATGTACAAAACGCTAACATCTGTCCTGGCGGAATATACCTATAGTTTTTTAACAGACAGCAGCATATTCCCTAATGAACAAAAATGATGTAAACGTGGATCCTATAGTTGTAAAGGTCAGCTACTCATCAATAAGATGATCTTAGAAGATTGTCACAAACGATACAAAAACTTGTCGATAGCCTGGATAGATTATAAAAAGGCTTTTGATAGCCTACCACATAGCTGGATTAAGAAATGCCTGGAAATGTATAAAATAGCGCCTACTCTGCGAAACTTTTTGTCTGTAAGTATGAGATCATGGAGAATCACACTAACTTTGAACTGGTGATGTAAAAATTTCCCTATCACCACTCCTCTTTTGTTTAGCCTTAATACCTCTCTCAAAATTGCTCAATGATGCACAGTACGGTTATAAAATGTTTGATAAAAATATAAATCATCTCATTTACATGGATGATTTAAAGCTCTTTGCAAAAAATGACCAACAACTCAAGGGCTTACTAGCGATTGTTAAACAATTCAGTGATCACATCAGAATGCAATTTGGCCTCGATAAATGTGAAAAAGCTACCTTTATCAAAGGAAAAATGACAGAAACATCTAACGTTAACCTTGACCAGCGGAATGTCATAAAAGAGTTAGACTCAGCGGAGAGCTACAAGTACCTTCAGTGATGAAGGAAATGATCAGGAGAGAATGTTATCGCAGAGTAAGAGCAATACTCAAGACAGAGTTGAATGCAAAAATCAGGATCGAAGCGATCAATGCTTTAGCCATACCAGTTGTGACTTACAGTTTCAATATCATTAACTGGTCAATTACTGAAATATGTAATCTTGACAGAAAAATACGAAAACTATTGACAATGCATAGAATGCACCACCCTAAGGCAGATATAGGACGAATTTATCTGCCAAGAAAAGTGGGAGGCCGTGGACTTTTACAACTGGCATTAACAATGAAGATTGCCACAAGTGGCCTAGACACCTACCTGAAAAACTCTGAGGACTGGAAGTTAAAACTTGTCTCAAAACATGAAAACAAGAAAGCATCATACTCAGTAACAAAACAGGCAAATGAATTTCTAAGTGAATTCCGAATACAACAAATTCCAGAATTAGACATACAAAAAACAAGCGCAGAAAAAGCTAAGCGCATGAAAACCTGAATGATAAAGGGCAAGAAAAACCTCTCATTGGCAAATACCCAAAGAGAGCGAATAATGCCGATGCTGACAAAGCTCTCACCCATCAATGGCTAATGACCTCTGGCTTAGAATCAGAAACAGAAGGGTTTATCATAGCAGCCCAAGATTAATGCCTATCTACAAGAAACTACCAGGCCAACATATTAAAGAACGGCAGTAGCCCAACATGTCGTGTATGTCAACAACAAAATGAAATCATTGATCATGCTGTCTCCAATTGCAGTCTTCTTCGGCCTACAGAGTATCTCAACAGTCATGATAGAGCTGCACAATATATTCACTGGGTAATTTGCAAAAGCCTGAACTTGCCCCATGATAAAAACTGGTGAGAACTCAAACCACCTTCAGTGCTTGAAAATGATCACTCAATAATAATAATAATAATAATAATAATAATAATAATAATAATAATAATAATAATAATAATAATAATAATAATAAGGAATATATTCACAGACATGACAGAGTTGGAACCTACATACACTGGAAGCTATGCCAACATTATGGAATAACAACAGAAAAAAGATGGTATAGGCACACACTAGAAAAGGTCACAGAAAACGAGAAAGCAACCATACTCTGGGATATGCCGATACACACAGATAGAGAAATTAAGGCCAACAGACCAGATATAGTTGTCAGAGATCATGAAGAAAAAAATGCTTTCTAATTGATGTATCAATACCGGCAGATGACAACGTGTCTCTAAAAGAAATGGAGAAACTTTCAAAATACAAAGACCTGGAAATAGAGGTAACTAGAATGTGGAATCTAAAACCAGAAACAATTCCTATCATATATAGTAGGTGCATTAGGCATGATAAAAAAATATTCAGACAAATACATAACAAAAACACCACGACTTACAAACACATATAACATACAGAAAATTGCACTACTAGGCACTGCACACATCCTACACAGAACACTTTCCATACAATAACCATCAGAGCATCACAACAAAACACAGCACATACCCAAGGCAGACAGAGCTGCGCTCGGTAGTGAAGTGAAAGCACAATATAAAAATAAAACTACTGAATAATAATAATAATAATAATAATAATAATAATAATAATAATAATAATAATAATAATAATAATAATGCATACATATATACATACATGTGAAGGTGTATGGCTCAGTGGTTAGAGCGTCGTGAGTTTCTGAGTTCGATTCTCGTTGTGTTCTTGAACAAGACACTTTATTTCACGTTGTTCCAGTTCACTCATCTGTAGAAATGAATTGCGACGTCACTGGTGCCAAGATGTATCGGCCTTTGTATTTTCCTTCGATAATATCGGTGGCGTGGAAGAATCGTTACCGTGTGGGACAAAATGCTTACCAGTATTTCTTCCAACTTTGCGTTCTGAGTTCAAATGCCCACAAGGTTGATTTTGCTTTCATCCGTTCGGGATCTATAAAATAAGTACCAGTTGAGTACTGGGGTCGATGTAGTCGACTAATCTTCCCCACAAATTTCAGACCTTGAGTCTATAGTAGAAAGGAGAATTATTATTCCAGTATCGAGCTGGTAGAATCGTTAGCACGGTGGATAAAATGCTTTGCAGCTTTTCTTCCGGCTGATTCCATTCTGAATTCAAATTCCACCGAGGTCATCTTTGTCTTTCATCATTTTGCGATCGATAAAATAACTACCATTTCAGCATTGGAGTCGATAGAAAGAATTATTGTTATTTATGACTATAACAGTTAGCAGGTATGTTGCCTTGAGGTTTGGTGACAACAAGACTCATCGAATCTTAAGAATCGTTCTTAGGATTCTCATAGAATACAGATTTGCACTTTCCTGCAGATCAGCAATGCGAGTTTCAATACCAGTATCCTTCAGCCGCTTAGGTAGCAGTTTAGATGTGCCAAGTTCACCAATCACCATAAAAATAATTGCCGTCAATCTTTTCATCGCTCTGGTTCACTAACTATTTGAATATTTTAATCAACCCTCTCCCGTTTTAATCTGCCCTCTCTTGTATTTTCAAAGCTCTTTTTAGTAAATCTTGTAAGTCTGACATAAACAAGATATAATCACATTGTTATTGATAACTTTGGAGCAGGGATGTAGTGTAAGAGAAAGCGACAAAATAGAAATGACATTTAGGGAAGGTAATAGATAAAGTGGCTTAATGTTTTCAAAATGTTTCTGCTATAAAGGTGACCTGTGTTTATGTAGAAGTGCGTTTTGTATTTTCTGCCACTTTTGCTAGAGACCATTTCACAGTTGTTATATCATTAAAAGAAAAACAAAACATCCTTTACACCTTTTATTCTATAAAGTCGGCAATAATAAATATTGACAGAAAGCGAAAAAAGGGTTCATTGCCTTCATCTTTGCTAAGAAAACTCTTAACAACAGCAGGTCCTTTAACATCAGTTTCCGCCTAGCTGGACAAATGGAAACTTTTTTCCGCCTTTGCTCTGTTTATCTTTAACATTCTATTCAACTTTTACAACAAACTCTATGAATAGAATTGTTTTTATCTTTTTTACCTTTTATTTGTTTTTACTTGTCGGTTTACCATTTTGCTTATGATTGTTTATTGTTTCACTTTTCTTTTCATTTTTATTTCAGGTTGTGTATGAGTGTTATTTCTGCATAAGTTTTTCGTATCATGTAACGCGTATTAATTTCTCAGTGAACTGTTTTGAGTTTCAATTTCTTTATCCTTTTCTTTATTTCACTTAGGTATAAACAAAATAATAAAGTCACATTCATGTTTGCTTACAAATTCAAATCATGGTTCATACCGTTGTTACAAGCACCATTTCGCACACACGATGCCCTACTATCCGATTTGGAGCATCATTGGAAGCTATGTTATCAATATCATCAGTAAAGTCATTACCATCACGGTTTCATTTAGGTACTCTTTGTATGTATATCTGAGTTTTCATCTCTATATTACATGGAAAAATGCGAGCAAGAGAAATAATATTCTTAAGATTATAAACCTGGAAAATTGCAGGACAGGTTATTACATTTTGCAAAGTTCAGGACAAATTATTACATCTGGTAGAGTACAAAACAAGAAAATTTTTACTTAAGATATTGCTGCTAAGGATAAAGTTTCAAATAAAATATTTAGATTTAGAAAATATTAGCTAAGGTTTATAATCTTAAGAATATTATTTCTCTTGCCCGCATTTTCCCATGTAATTCATTTTCCCCCCAGGCTATGCTATTATGCTAATTAATAATGTGTCAAATGTCTCAATTAGCGGTATCGTTGATATCTTTTTTCTTTACTTCAATCATGCCAGTGACATATAAAAGCCCCCTTATAGAACTATATTCACAAAAAAAGTATAGAAATATATTATCACTCTCAAACTTGAGAAACAAACACTCATAACTTTTTCTTTAAAAACTTCATTGCATGAGATGGATACCATGAAATTCCTCGAATTGAGCTCTATCATTTAAGCTTAATTAAAATATAGTTTGTTTTTAAGATGTAAAAGTTAATTATACTTAAATTAAAATATAGTTTGTTTTTAAAATAAGAAAGTTAATTACACTTAAATCCAATTTTCTGCCTTATATTTTTTCATGATATTTTACATCACAACTTTTTTGATACAAATTTTTGTTGCATGGGAACAACGCTATGGAATTCTTCATGCTTTCTTCTATCATTGACGTTAAGATAAATATATTTTGCTTTTAAAATAAAAAAGTTATTTAGATCTAAACTTACTCTCTTATAACGTTATTACAAATTTTGATGCAAACTTTTTCTGCTGGATCATATCTCAATTTTTTTATGCCAAAAATGTAGCTAGAGACCAGTCTTCTTCAAAAATGTTAGCAGGTTTCAATTTGGTTAAGAACTGAATTAGTGACAAACTCTGAAGGTGCTGTGTATGAGTAAATTGCAGCCTTAAAAATATTATTCAACTACTACCGTAGTTGAATGTCAAGAAATTATATATTTTGCGCTAACTAACGGCTTAGTGGGTCACAACATTCAACTCTTCATTATAAGACAGATATTGTTTGCTTATGGAAAAAACCGTACATAGCTGTGATAGCCAAATTTGTTGGTTTCAACTTTTAGTTGGAACCGTTTCTTTTTCCATCGTGAATGTTCCTCGGTAAATGTATAAACATTAGGTTTGTATTTCCTCGCTGAGATTAATGTGAGAAACCGGATATTTCCGTCTTCAACAAATGTTTTTTAAGAAAAGAAGACTTATGTTGTTTATTTATGGTAAGTATAGTTTAAAAATATAGACACACTGGCAAAAACAGAACTTGATAAGAGGAATGATATTTCAGTGTCAGTATCAGTTTCAGTTGTGATTTGACCATACCACACCCTCTGCAGTTGTGCTTGAGAAATATATGCCGACCATATATTTACTACAACGACTACGATGATAGCGATGATGAAAATTACTTTCTCTCTCTCTTTAGTCTATACCAGTGGTTCCTAACCTGGGATCCGCGGACTCCTGGTGGTCCGCAAAGGTAGTACTGGGGGCCCGTGAACTAAATTCAAAATTTCACACACACACACACACACACACACACACACACACACACACACACACACACACACACACACACACACACACACACGCACACACACATATATATATATATATACGAGGGGCGTTCAATAAGTAATGCCCCTGACCCACTTCCCATAGCAGTAGAGCAACGAAACTTGGCACAGTTAGTAGTCTTTTTTTACATAGGAACCACACAGAGTTACGCATTTCTCCCATCGTTTGATGCAGTTCTGGAGACCGTTTTTGTAGAAGACCCCAGCTTAGTCCTCCAACCACGACTTGACTTCATAAATCAAGGCTGCATCATCTGGGAAACGCTTTCCTTTCAAAAACAACTTCATGGATGGGAAGAGGTGAAAATCAGAGGGTGCAAGGTCAGGAGAGTAGGAGGGATGGGGGAGGAGTTCATAGCCGCACGCCTGTGCTTCTGATCTGGCGACACGCGAGTTGTGGACCGGAGCGTTGTCCTGCAGGAGGAGGATGCCTTTGCTGATCTTACCCTACCTCTTGATTTTGATAACTTCTCTTAATTTCCTCAGAAGTGAAGCATAATAGGCTCCTGTAATTGTGGTACCATTTGCCAGGAAATCTGTCATCACTACTCCATCCTGGTCCTAGAAGACTGTGAGTATGACCTTGCCAGCGGAGGGCTGCACCCTTGCCTTCTTTGGAGGAGGTGAGTCACGGTGCTTCCACTGCATTGACTGAGCTTTGGTCTCTGGATCATAGTGATGGACCCAGGTTTCATCCTGTGTAATCAGTCTTTTGAAAAATTTTGACTCATCTTCTTGGCACATCTCCAAATTCATCCTCGAGCACACGACGCGTTCTTGCTTCTGGAAAGGTGTGAGCAACCTGGAAATCCATCTGGCAGACACCTTTTGCATATGAAAATGGTCATGAATGATAGTTTCCACAGACCCGGTACTAATCTTGAGCTTATGGGCTATTTAGCGAATAGTTATGCGTCGATCTTCCAAAATGGCAGCCTCAACTTAACGGAGAGATGCCTCATCAATGGCAGAAGGGGGACGACCAGATCTGGGAGCTGTTTCCACAGAGTTCCGACCATGTTTGAATTCACGATGCCAGCGTTTTACAAGGTCATATGATGGGGCTTCATCACCATAAGTTACTTTCATTTCATTAAATGTATCCCGTGGTGAGCGTCCTTTCAAATACAAAAACCGGATCACTGCTCGACACTCAACAGGCTCCATATCACACTTGACTCAGTTCAAACACCTGTAAATCAGAAACCACGATTAATTCAGAGCTATAATTTACCACTTAATCTATAGAGATATAAATAATTGCAGGTGCAAAATTTTAGCTAGATCAAACAACTGCAAGTGGATCAGGGACATTACTTATTGAACGTCCCTCATATATATAAATAAATATAAATATAAATATCAATAAATAAATAAATATATATATATATATATATATATATATATATATATATATATATATATATATATATATATATATATATATATATATATAAAGACCTCTCCGAGACAACCTCACTCGGGCTGAATTGATTGCCCTTCGCCACCTCCGTCGCCGCAATGACATTGTCATCAAACTGGCGGACAAAGGCAGAGCGGTGGTGGTGTGGCGCGCAGATCTATACAGGGAGGAAGCGCTCAGCCAGCTTCAAAATCCCCTCTTCTATCGCCTCCTCCCCTCCGATCCCACCTCTTCTTACCAACAGCGAGTGTCCTCCACCATCCACGACCTCATCTCCTCTTCTGCTCTCCCCCCACCGCCACCAATCTCATCGTCCGCACACCCCGCACCTCCACCATCTATTTCCTTCCCAAAATTCATAAACCCAATAACCCTGGCCGCCCCATCGTTTCTGCCTGTAATTGCCCCACTGAACACCTTTCCCTGTACCTCGACCGCATCCTGTCCCCCTTAGTCGCAGCCCTCCCATCCCACATACATGACACCAACCACGCCCTCCGTCTCTTCATTTCCTTTTCCTTGCCTTCCAGCCCCTCACACCTCCTCTTCATCTTAGACATAAAATCCCTGTATACGGTAATTCCCCACAACGACGGTCTCTTAGCCCTCCAACACTTCCTCGACCGTCGTCCCGACCTCACCCCCAGCACCCTCACCATTCTCCGCCTGGCAGAGCTCGTCCTCACCCTCAACTGTTTCACGTTCGCCGGGGAAACGTACCAACAGCTGTCTGGGGTCGCGATGGAAACGAGAATGGGCCCCAATTTCGCCAATCTATTTGTTGGCTACATTGAGGCCCAAGTATTCTTCCAATTCTCCGGGCCGACCCCAGAACTATACGGTCGCTACATAGACGACTGCATAGGCGCCACTTCCCTTTCCCGCGGACAACTCTGCCACTTCATCTCTTTCCTCTCTAACTTCCACCCCTCTCTACAATTCACTTCCACCATCTCCAATACCTCTGTCAACTTCCTTGATATCTCTCTCAGCATCGACCACCCCTCCCACTCTCTCACCACCTCCGCCTTCTTCAAACCCACGGATTCCCACCTCTATCTCAACTTCTCCTCCTCCCATCCCTTCCACACCGAACGTACTCCCCTACTCCCAGTTCCGCCGCCTCCGACGATTGTGCAGCCGCGACCAGGATTTCGAGACCCAGTCTCAATACCTGGCCCGCCTGTTCAGGCATCGAGGATACCCACCTACCCTGGTCTTGAACCCCCTCGCCCGCGCTCGTCGCATCGACCGCACCACCGCCCTTTCTCCTTCCTCTCACTCACCCCACAACCGCACCCCTTTCCCCTCCTTTTCCACTCCTCTACTCTACCCCTTCGTCGGAAGATACTACGTGCCTTCCGTCGTCTCCAGCTCGATCCCACGACCCGCCCCATTTCCCCAACCCACCCCTGTCCTCCTTCAAACGAGCCCGGAATCTACGCGACCTCCTGGTCCGTAGCACCCTCTCTTCTTCCCCCTCAGCCCCACACGGATCCTTCCCGTGCTCCAGATCCCGCTGCAACACCTGCCCCTTCATCACCAACACCACTGCTGTCACCGGTTCCAACCAGCGCACGGTACGTATCAGACATTCTTTTACGTGCACTTCGTCTGGTCTCATATACTGCATTAAATGCAACCTCTGCAGAATGCTGTATGTGGGACAGACGGGACGCCGGTTGTCAGACCGATTCGCCGAACATCTGAGGGATGTTCGTCTACGGTCCAATTCTCACGTCGCACGTCACTTCCGCTCGGCCAGCCATTCCCCCGATGACATCTCTGTGTTTGGTCTCGCCCGAAACAACGGTCCTCCACAACCCAGGCTTCACTTGGAACAACGATTCATTGTCACTCTACAGCCCAATACCTCACACGGACTCAACACAGCCCCCTCCTCTTAGTGACTGCGGTCCACCTCTCCCCACTAGCAACTTCTTTTTTTTCTTTCCTTACACAGAAACACACACACACACACATACTCACGTATCCACGAACACACCACACACATACAACATACATGCACATGTACGCACACATACTTCCATACCTATACACCCCCCACACCCCCACGCGCACACACACATGCCCGTGCACACACACCAACAAACAATACTCATACAGATACGCACACTCTTATAAACATCTAGCAGACACACACACACACATACACGCACGTAAGCGCACACACGCACACACGCACACGCATGTATATTATGCCCACACAACTCCAACCCCCACACGCATACATCCACACACACACACATATACATACGTACACACACATACATACATACATTCATACATACATACATACACACACATACACACACATATACACACATACACACACATACATACACACATAAATACACACATACATACACACATACACACACACATACACACATGCACACATACACACATACATACATACATACACACACATACATACACACATACATACATACACACATACATACATAGATACATAGATACATACATACATACACACACATACACACATACACACATACACGCATACACGCATGCACGCTTACATACATACACACACATACATACATACATACATACACACACTTACACACATACATACATACATACATACATACATGCATACACACATACACACACATACACACACATACATACATACATACATACACACATACATACATACACACACACATACACACACACATACATACTACATACATACATACATACATACATACATACATACATACATGCATATGGGGTTGGCTGTATTGCAGGCGTGCGTCAGTGTGTGTATGTGTGTGCCTGTGGATTCACATACACCCACATTAATTTTTTTTCCCATCAGTCTTTCAATTATAAAGTGTGTGCTTGCATACATATATATACACACATATAAACATATAAACTCACATATAAACCTCTATATTTTTACACACACGTACATGTATAATACATTCACTCGCACGCACGTACACACACATGCACACACACATGCACACACACACACACATTTACATATATATACAATACACGCACAACACATACAGACGTACAAACACACACAAATTCACATACACACCGACACATATACATACACACAATATATACCTACACGCGCACGCACACATACACATACGTACACACATATAAGCACAGACACACACACACATATACGCACACAAAAACATGCGCACACATACGCACGCACACACGTACACCAATGCACACACCCAAAACTCACAACCCCACGGATACACGCATATACATCCATATACGCTTACACACACACACATACAAACGCACACATACACGCACACACAACTACACGCACATACATACACACACACACAAATGAACCCACACATACATCCCATACACACGGCACACAATTATACATCACAATTATACATATATATACACACACACACGCACGTAAAGCACACACGTACACATACACTAAGTTAAGCACAGTTACTCGCCACACACCCAAACTCTACGCATACACACACGAACACACACATACACATACACACACTACAAACAAAACACACACACGATACATATACATACACGCACACACACATACCTCTTTGTTTTGACTTGTGGCTGGACACAAAAAACACCACTCCTTATTCTTACCTACTGGCCAGCTACTAGCCAGTTGTTCGCCATACACACATACACACACACACGTGTCATCATTGCACACACACACACGCGCGCACACGCAGACCCCCGCGCACGCACACATCCACACACATTCCCCCCTCACTTTCCTTGTTTTTGACATACTACCTACTGTCTTTGAAAACTCTCCTGTCTTTAAAAAACATTATTCTTCCACCTTTCTACTTCCGGTCTTTCAATATGTGACCTCGTGAGTGCCGCTGGCGACTTTTTTCCTCTGTCTTCCCTTCTCGGGATCTTTCCTTCTCCTATACTTCCGACGAAGAGCTCCGCTCGAAACGTTAAGCCCTCCTTCTTCCCTTCTTTCCTGAGCGTCCAATAATAGTTTATTTGTTCCACGTCCTCGCATTGTTGTGTTTTTTTGTGTTTTTGTGTTTTCTTGTTCGGATTAACCTATCTATCTATCTATCTATCTATCTATCTATCTATCTATCTATCTATCTATCTATCTATCTATCTATCTATCTATCTATCTATCTATCTATCTATCTATCTATCTATCTATCTATCTATCTATCTATCTATCTATCTATCTCTATATATATATATATATATATATACATACATATATACATACATATATATATATATATATATATATATATATATATATATATATATATATATGTATGTATATATGTATGTATATATGTATGTATATGTATATATATTAAGGTATGTAGAAAAATACAACATGGACAAGAACGTATAACTCTTAGAAGACGATACAATAAACATGGACAGGACATTCGAACCCCTCAGTCTTCAGTCAAGAACCGGATCATCGTAGTAATTTCGGCTGATTATATATATATATATATATATATATATATATATATATATATATATAGAACAGTATACACACACACACGTCTCTAAGTAGATTTTTTCTCGCCCCTTATAAAACATCCAATATTCTTTAAATAGTCAGAACTTTATTCTCGGTCACAAAGAACATCTATACACCCTCACCCACATGATTGACCGAATTCTTCAGCCACCGGTTCTCAACATACACTGATAAACAGTTTCGCCATGGGCTCTTAGGAGCACAGTTCGATTTGTTTTTTGCTCCGCCTCTGTTCTGTTTTTGTTTTTCCAACGGATTTCCTTTTTTCTTCCTGAAGAGAAAGACACAATATGGTCCCATTATTCAATCGGATTTTGGTAATTTGTGCCTTTCGAAACACGTGTAGAATGAAATAAAACGATTTCTGTTCAATCTGCGTTCAGCTCCATTTCTTCAATTCACCAATAATGTTTTTATATATATATATATATATATATATATATATATATATATATATATATATATATATATATATGTGTGTATGTTGTTGAATGAATTATCCTAGTACGGATATATATATATATATATATATATATATATATATATATATATATATATATATATATATATAAGGATAAGCATATTAAAAAGAGTCCGTGGGAAAACTCATTTAAATAAAAGGGTTGGGAACCGCTGGTCTATATCTTGAGGCTACACGAGCTTGTGAAGTGTTTAAGGATGCATTTCAAGGGAGTGCAGAAAGAAGTAGAGTTTCAAATAGCTAAAGAAAGCATTCCAACAATTAAGAAAGAACCCGCCAAGAGCTTGAGGCAAGTATACGTTGAAACATTGTTAGATAGGAGTCACGGGATGCAAATTATGAAACAAGTCGAGATTGGATTAACAGCAATTGACAACTCAAAGCTGCCAGGTAAATATAAAATTTGGTGCTTACAGTTCGGCTTGTATCTGCGACTTTCGTGGCTACTTTTGATATATGATGTAGCACTATCACAAGTTCAAATCATTGAACAAAAATGTAATGTGGTCATTAGAAAGTGGCTAGGTCTACCTCGGATATTGAACAGTTCAACACTCTATCGTAAAAGAGGCTCATTGCAGTTGCCACTGGCGTCAATAGTCGAAATTCATAAACTAGGGAAATTCATAAACTAGGTGATGAGGCTGAGAGAATAGAGAGACATAGCAATCAGGCGTAATACACCAGATGTAAAAACGGTCAGGATGTGGAAAGTAGAAGCAGAGACCGATGACATTCTGTCTTCTCTTATACACCAAGATATGGTGGGTGCAATGCAATTTCATCGAAAGAGACTTGGTATTGCCGGTGGACTACATCTCGGCTAAGATGTAGTCCACCACCATATCTCATTCCAATCTATGATGTCTTGCCTTCGCCTATAAATCTAGTAAGATAGAACGTCTCAAAGGATGATGTATGCAAATGCGGAACGGTCGGAACACTGAAGCATATTCTTTCTAACTGTTCATTAGCATCGAACAGATATACATGGAGACACAACTTGGTTCTTAAGGTTATCTTCAATGCTATAAAGAACCAAACTACTCTCATCAACAGTGGAAAAAAAAAACCGATTGAAGAACCAACCAGAGATTTCATTACCTTCGTGTGCTCAGGACAGCAGATCCGTTATAAGAACTAGAAGAAATTTCCTGTGAGCGACTATTGGCAGGTGGCTGCAGATTTATCAGGGTGCCAAGGATTCTTTCCCATTTCAGTTGCGAAAAACTCGGATATTATAATGTGATGTGAAAGAAAGTTGTGAATCTAGTCGATGATTTTTTTTATCAACCATAAAAGGTCTTACATAGAGGGGACACTACAACACATTGGGGACACAAAACATCAAAAAAAAATTATCGTATGATAAAATGAGAGAAAGGGTGATAATGAAAGATGAAAGTGATGTTAACTGCCCCATCAGTCAACATCGCTTACTTGTCCTTTTTTTTTCCTATTTTACCTCGAAAATCATAAAGTCTACAAATTTAACCTCCTATATTTCTTTTAGTTTATTCCTCTTTCCCGGTGCCAATGTTCTTCTTATTAATGTATATTCATCCTCAAGTTCCTTTTCAAGTTCTTCAACCTGATTTTTTGACACTACTATAACCATTTTCTGATGCCAGCCATCTGGCATTTCTATCTTTCCCCATATTTTCAATCTTTCATATAAATATTCTTCAGGGTGGAGGCTTTGTGTTATCACTTGTTTGTCTGTTTTCTGTTTTCTTGTTGGTGAGGAGTGGGTGGAATTGGTGTCTGCAGGAACGGGGAAGGACACAGTGGGTGAGGGTGGTGCTGGGGTGGATTGGGGTGCACAGTTACTTGCCTTTTTTCTTTTCCGCTGTTTCTTTTTCCCGGGGTTTCCCACTCTTTTCCGTCTTCGTTCACTTGACTCTCCTTTTCTTCTGTTTCCTTCTGTTCCTTCTGGGGTGCTACCGTTTCCACTGATGTTTTCTTGGTTATCTGTTCCACTGTCGTATTACAGTTTGCTCTTATGTGGCCCTTCAGGCCATATTTATAACAACGAGGGGCTCTGCCCTCCACCCATACTTTCATCGTTATATCATTTGTCATAATCGACTCCGCCAAATTTTGTAGGGTTTCCATTTCTGCTTGGACGCTCATTTCCAGCGTCGCTCCTCTCCATCCTTTATCTTCTGTTATAGTCGCTTGGACAATGTCGACCTTATCTTCATTATCGCAAATAACCGCTGCTATTACTAATTCTGCCTTGATATCCGGTGGAATTCCCTCCACCCTAATTCTTGATGTCCTTCTCCCCAGATAAGTGGGTAGAAGTGTAAATTTTCCATTTTTTATCGTCTTTGTGGCCATTCTTCTAGCAGTTTTCTCATTTATATACTGCACCACTACTGTGGAATACTTATTTCCTCTTGCGAGGAATACTATTTCTTCCTCTGTTGTTCTTAATGCCTCCTCTATCATTTCCATGTTTATTATGTATGTGCTGTTCTTGTCGTTTGCTAATACTCTGTATATTATTTTCTTTTTTTCCATTTTACTTTTTTTCCTGTTGGGCAACAACAACTCCACCTCTCCGTTCACTCTTTTTATCTTGTCCTGGCATTCCGGTAATTTTGCCAGATTTATTTCTTTTTTCACCTGCGTATGTCCTTTTCTGTAGTACCATGTCCATTCTTTCTACCGCCTCCACTAATTCTTCTTCGGAAGACGACATGTCTGACTCGCTGAACATTCTTCTTGTTCTCTCCATTCTTAATGAGGAAAAACTAGCCGAATTAATGATTCCTTATGAAGACAACGTGGACGCCGCTCGGGCTCTAAAGATTGACCGTTATATAAACCTCCTCGAGGAATGTGAAGACGCAGGCTGGAAAGCGGAGCATTTTCCAATCGAAGTCAGATGTAGATTTGTTGGACACAGTGTGAGGCGACAGTTGTTATCGTTAGGCTTAACTCATCGTAAAGTCAATACCACTATGAACGATATCCAAACTACAGTGGAGAAGGCTAGCCACTGGATTTAGTTAAAAAGAGACAATGAGCGATGGCTAGAGGAATATTGGGCTATATTTAATAACCAGTTGATCTAGCAAGCAGAGCCGCATATCAGTGAGGTGGGGCCGGTACTCAATGATACCGCCGAGAGGTAGGCTCCGAAATGTCGCGCATTCTCTCGTGATGACCCCATACATTTGCTGGCTTCCAGTATGTGGAGCTTTCGACTGGTAGCACTTGCATGAGCATATATATGAGAATATATATATGGTGGCTGCCCCCTCGTTATCGAGTATGGCCATTGCACGAAGCTTAATCAATGTTGTTATCGTGCAATGCCTGTGCAAGAAGATTTTTTTAAAGTGAGGAAAGGCTGTGTCAATCCCACTCACTAAGCCATAATCCGAAAAGAAGAACAAGTCGACATCATCGGTAACCACTGAGCCGCAGGTTTTATGTCGGAGTTATCCCAGTTACCTGAGTTACCTTCTCCTTGAAGGATGCCCTAACAAAGGCTAGGAGTCCTTCACTCCCAATGGTTTAACCGCGCGATCGGGTATTATTTCTATGTCCCCGCGCATGATACAGCCTTAAGACATTTATTGGATGGCCGTTGACTCTCAAGAGTTCCTCCGCCCTTTGATGGGTTTTGTTTTTCATCCCGCAGGGTGTCCAGTAAACACCCTCCTCACCAAGCAAGCTTGGTAGGGTTGCCGGTTTAGACGCCGACGGCCCGACCATGCAACAGGTTGTACTGGGTTACATGTTACCAGTAGCACTCAAAAGTATATGTGTATATATATATATATATATATATATATAAGGATAAGCATATTAAAAGGGTTGGGAACCACTGGTCTATGCCTTATCACTCGTGAACGTCGGCTCGAACTCGGAAGCAAATTTCCCTTCAGGCTCTGTGAGATGACATTGCGCGTGCCAACTCTGAGGCACTGTACAGTCCGGTGTATTGCATAAGCTCGTGAACGTACGTCATGCAGACCTGACCATCAGACTTGAACTTACCCACGGGGTTTATAAAAGAAAAAATCTCAGTGATAGGATGATCTATTCGGCGAAAACAGTGGCATTCGAATTATTGCCATCTTTGATTGTGTGATCGACAGACGGTAAAGATCCGTATAGCCACTTATTTGATACATTGTCGGTATAAGTGATGTTAAAAGCCTTGTGTAGAAGCCGAGAATATATACCGTTTAGTGATCGCTGCTGGACGGCCATAAGAGACCAGTATTCAGGGTCGTAGAGCAGAACATATTCAACCGTAGCACGAAACAATGGGTGAACTACTTTGGAGACTTGTGTGCAGAATATAGAAAAAACGTGCCCAAAAGGACAGTTTTAGTCAACCGCCTATTTGTTTCTGATGGGTCGGGAGAGAAACATATATGTTGCCAGAGGTAGTTGGTATATCAGCTGAATTAAAGTACATAAGTTGTGTGGTGTAGGATGTGTTGTGTGATATGTGAATGTATGTTGGGTGGTGGAAATGAAGTAGTAATTGGTTAACTAGATACATGCAAAAAGTTATAGTTTGATACAGTAGACAGTTATGGTTCGTTTTGATTTGAAGATGAGAAAGAAATGAAAAAAGCTTATAATATCTGGGTGTTGACCTGAAATAAATGAAAGGAAGGAGGCAAGTTGATAAATAGAGTTGAGAGTTGCAACGATATGTTACCCATTAAATTTCTTGCGTGAGATTTCTTAGCATCATGTATAAGTCGCTTCCTTAAATTTTGTCAGTATGCCCTAGTAAATACAGCACATATTTAAATATGAGAAAGCTTTTAACTGTGAAAATAAGTTATAAACACATTTCTTTTATGCTTTCGATGTGCGAAAAAAGAAAAATAGACGTGAAGGAATCGCCTGATCGATGTAGTCACTCTCCTTCCCCAGTCGATAACTTTAGTCGGTAATTAAGTGATTACCGTGGTGGATGGCTAAACTTGCATATTTATACTCTAGGCGGTTCTTCTAATAAGCAATTATATTCTATGCATAGTACTGCGTAAATCTGGAGTATTGAAATGAATTTAGATGTGATAATAAACTATATAAATATGTAAACACATTCCTTCTACACCTTCAATGTGCGAGACTGCTGATTTACCGATTCATGATTTGCTAGTTGTTTCTCAGTGGTGATGTACACACTCTCCTTCTCCTAACGACATATTAGAATGGTATCCAACTTCTGTATATAGTAGCCAGCAACTAAACTATTAATCGCCATACTTGCTTTAGACGGCTCGTTATGAAGTAAATTTATGTATATTCTATGCATAACACAGCATAATTTAATAGGACCATACGCGATTTTTTCAAATGTCATTTTTATAACGGTAAATTCTGAAAATTTATTTCGGGGATGTAAGTGTAAATATTCCAAGAGATGCTGGCTTATGGCTGAGACCCAAATTGCAGGTAACCTTTCAACTTTCCCTGAAACGAAATGCCAAAAGGCAGCTGCGTTGAATGCTGTGGGTGGTAGTCGCAAACAATTGTCATGAAAACCGAAATGCACGAGGAGGTTATGGGTATAAAAATAATTTGAACCGCGTTCCTGGAATTCGTAATTTGGACATTCGCCCCCCTCACTTTTTTCGAGTTTGGTATTATTAATAAGGTTAGTTGCACGTGTTGTTGAGTCGTTAAACGTTGTTTTTGTTTGTTGAGATATTTCTGTTTATTGTTTGTCGCGGCCCGTTGTTCGATAAGTCAGTCGGCTTGCAACTCGGCACCTGGAGAGGCAAGTCGATACCTCCTAACAACATCGTCGTGAGTTGGACGGAGGGCCTGGTTAAATTGCTAGGAGTCTGGTTAGGTCCGGACCTCCAGATAGAGAAGAATTGGAGCGAGGTGGCGAGCAGAGTGACCAACCTAACTCAGATCTGATCTGAGCGGTGGCTATCCCTGAAAGGGAGGGCGGAGGTCGCAAATATGTTTATCGCATTATCTACCGCCTGACCGTCGTGCCTTGTCCCGATTCGTGGCTAAACAAAATGGAACGATTGCACTTCCGCTTTCTGTGGAAGGGCAGGAGTTCACTTGTAAGGCACTCTATCTGCTGCCAACAACTGTTAGGGATGCCGTGGCTAATGATGCGCAGATATGCGCTGAAGCTGAGGCATCTCTAGTTTTGGTGAATTGAAACCGTGGGTTAAGCGTAGACCAAAGTTGGGTGCGTGACTGGCCGAATGTCGGCAGGGACTCGTGCTTCTCTGCCGGACGGGTAATGCCGGTGGCGAGGGTTACACCTCGTCATTCTATAGAGGGCTTGTAGAGGCAAAGTGTGACGATGATCTGAGGGAAACCCTAGGCTTCAGCGAAGGTCAGCTTGCTGGTTTGTTCCGAAGGACATTCGGGCTAGGGACGTTGGACAACTTCCAATGTTACCGAGGAGTATTACCAGTTCGAGATAAACTCGCTAGGCATGGCTATTCATGCCAGTCCACTTGCCCAAGATGCGAGCAGTGGAGTGAAACTGTTCTGCACGCTATTGTGCAGTGTCCGAAAATTTCGGAAATGTGGGTCGAACGGCTGCTGTCACATTTGGGAAGAGTACAGTTGTCTTCCGAGTCCATTATAAAGATTGTTCCACCATCCTCCTTGAATAAGGAAGGCAAGGTTTGTTTTCGCGCAGTGGTAGTGATGGCGAAAGAGGTTGTTTGGAGGACACGTATGATGGGAGTGGCGACGGGTGCCTTAATCTCCGGCCCTGGTTTGCTCCGCTTGTTTATTTTCCATCTTAAAAGGAAACTAAGGCTGGAGAGGAAACGCTTGTCAGCCGATATATATGGCAAAAAAATGGAAGGAAGTGACGTGGATGTTGGGAGTGAATGAAGCCGCGTGAGTGTAAAAAATAAAGGAAACTAAAAGGTTCAGTGGTGGATCGGGGCTTGTGGGGTCGAACACGTCCCGCTCTCCATTGTGTTGTTTTTGTATTGTTCGTTCATTTGTTTATATAATTCGTAATTTATCAACTGCTCATTTTTAATGTTTTATCATTCGATTCCCGACCCCTTTCATTTTGTATCGTCCTCTCTGTATTTAGTATTCATGGCAGAAACAAAATCAATTCGTAATTTGGACGCATCACGTATGACTCGATTCTCAGAAGCGCAGAGAGAACAAGCTGTCTGCCGATTGCAAGCATGGCAGCGTGCTCTGGTTGTTGCGAAAGCGTACAATGTCCATGTCAACACCATCTATCGTCAGCAGCAGCGATACAACAACACCAACAGCACTGCAGACCGTGCCCGCAGTGGTCGCTCCCGAGTAACCACGCCCAGGGAGGACCGCTCCATCCACCTGCAACAGCCCCGTGATCGCTTCAGACCGGCCAGCGTGACAGCACGCGAGGCCATTGGCACTGGACAGCGACCCATCAGCGACGACACGGTACGACGTCGACTGGCCGCCAACAACATGCGTTGCCGTCGTTCTACTCGGCGGCATGTTCTCACCCCTCGCCACCATGAGGAACGATCACAGTGCGCTACACAACACCGACATTGGTGATATCAACAGTGGAGATCGATAGTCTTCTCTGCTTTCAGCCCGGATTTGAACCAAATTGAACACATGTGGGATGAAATTTAGAGAAGCTGAACCAGGTGGTTCCAAAGCCGACAACTCGTGTGGAACTAGAGGCAGCTTTCCTCAGGGTTTGGGCACAGGTGCCAATGGCTTTTATGAACCGCCTCATGCACTCCTTGTACCAACAGTGTATGGCTGTTTTGAACACCGAGGGAGGGCATAAACGGTATTGAACATTTCACGCCTACAATTTCGATGTGCTGGATCCGCCCACTACCAGAACACATGACAACGACACAAAGTGCATCCAAGAAATTGACTTTTTCAGATTTATCAAAATTTATCTTTGACATAATGAAATTAAAACATATTTCACTGTCACACACGTCTCGCATTTCTTTTGCGGTTCAGTGTATAACCATAAGTATCGATATTTGTCTGTCTTGAAACAACGTTACAGTTCTTCAAATAATTTTACCAAATTTTTGGGGAAGATAGCCCAGAATAATTCATGTACAAAAGAAAAAAAATCTCAGGTTCAGTATCTCCTTGGAGTAACACAACGTTGAGTAAAAAAAAGGGACGTAGAGGAACTGAAAGTTGTAGAGGAATAGAGGTTGAGGAAGAGTATTAGCATGATGTATAGATGAGCTGTCTTTGACATTACAAACTATTTTTCTCTCTCTTTAGCTTTTCTTTAATCTCTCTATCTCTCTCTTATAAACTTTCTCATCTTATATATGTGTATGTATGCATGCATGGAAATGATCTATCTATCTATCTATCTATCTATCTATCTATCTATCTATCTATCTATCTATCTATCTATCTATCTATCTATCTATCTGTCTGTCTGTCTGTCTGTCTGTCTGTCTGTCTGTCTGTCTGTCTGTCCGTCCGTCCGTCCGTCTGTCTGTCTGTCTATCTATCTATCTATCTATCTATCTATCTATCTATCTATCTATCTATCTATCTATCTATCTATCTATCTATCTATCTATATATCTATCTTATTTAAAATAGTTCAATTCAGTTCGATGCGACATAAAGTTTCGTAGGCCTCTAATAGAAACCCGCCTCTTTCAGGCTTTAAATTACCGAATTAAAAAATACAGAAAGCTCAAGATGGGCTTCAATCTCTCTCCTTGCTGTCCTTCTCCAACCTTTGTGTTTAAATCTCCAATCTTGTGTTGAAAGTGGATTTGTTCGCCAGCGGTTTCTCTAGTTTTGTAGGAATTTTTCACTCCGTTGTCTTCGCTTATATTTGTGAGTCCATAGGTTTGGATGATCTTCAGGGTGCATTTCTCGAGATACGAATGTTTAGCACTCCGATGCCTGATGAAGGCAATTAGTAAGAAACAATTTCCGAAGCCCATTCTTTGCTAGAGATGAACATTATAGAACCAAATGCAGGCTGATCAACCCCTCTAAAAGTGAGATAAGTATCATTAGCAGGCGTATTCTCGATACTCTCAACTCCGACATCAGAAGAGCTACAGGCTTGACTCAATGGAACTCCAGCGCAGCTGTGATCAACTGGTTCCACGTTACCGAGAATAAATCGGCCAGCATATTAACCCAGTTCGACATTGTTGGCTTCTATCCTTCCATATCTAAGCCCCTCCTTCTGAAGGCCCTAAATTTTGCAGAGCAATTCACCAGCATAAACGACATTGATATCAGCAAATTTTTAGATATATTACTGAAACCTATTTTAAAATACATACCAAGCCTTGTAAGGGACGATCTGGACCTGTTAAACCACCTTCCAAAATTCATAAACAATAAATTGTATCTTTTGATGTGGTAGACCTCTATATCACAGTCCCACACCGATATGGACTAGAGGCAATAAATTTCTGGCTTGAGAAATTCCCTCATGAAATTCCAGTCAAAATTAAAAAAAATTCCACAAATATCTACTAGAAAACTAGAAACGTTACCTAGATGACTGCCTAATCCTATGGACGCACACATTTGAACAATTTATAGATTTCAAAAATCTAATCAACAGCATAACCCTAGCCCTAACCCCAACCCTAACCTTAACTTCACCATGGAATACAGTTAAAACTCAATTACCATTCCTGGATATACTAACCATAAGAGATAAAAACATTGAAGCAGACATTCACTTCAAACAAACAGATTCTAAACAATACTTATTGTTCTCCTCATGCCATCCCAAACACACGAAGAATACTATTCCCTTTAATCTAGCAAGAAGAATCTGCACAATTGTCTCAAACCCTGAAACTCGCAATAAAGTACTCCTTGAACTAAAACAAATACTAATCTTAAAAGACAATATCCATTAATTTTGATAGACAACTGAATAGAGCGTGCCAAAGCAATAAATATCAAAGAACTACGAAAAACGAAAAAAACACTACAGAAAATCAAATAATCTACCCTTTATTACAAGACGCAATCCAAGAAATACAGAGATTTACAATATTATCCACCAGAACATTCCACTACTAAGACAAGACCCAAGAATGAAACAAGCATTCGAAAGTCTTTCAAAATTTCCCACAAGTGCTAAATTGCCTTCCACAGCTCCTACACCAACAGTCAAAAAAGTGTGGCCACCCCAATTTTGGGGCCTGCATTAGTCTTATTGACGACACAACATACAAATTCAAATCAGGATTGATTTTTACCGTAAAAATCACTTTAATGTTCTTCAAGGAATTTAATATATGCTATCAAATGTCAAGAATGTAATTAAGAAATAGACTGACCATTCACCGACAACAAATACGAGACCCCAGTACTAGACAGATTCCACTGAGTGGACATAGACATATGTACAAAAATAAACCCCCAAATTCCAGGTCTTCCCACTCTATCTATATACAGTGAATACCACAGGTGAAGCACGGATAGACAAAAGAGAATACTTTCATACAAAAGTACAAATCCAGACTTAACAAACTTTAATATAGTACATACTCAAATAACTATTCACCACAAAACTCATTCTGTCATGAGGAACCTGCACAGCTAACAACCTAAACTTTAGCCACTGGACTACATACAAACAACTCCTGTATACTCTCCCACCAGACAGATTAAGTTTGGAGTGCCTTGATTGTAATTAAATATGTTCACTCAACTGTGAGGCCTTCATTTTAGGCACAAAATATACTGCCACGAGACACTAATGCAAGGACGTAGCGGGAAACGAATAGAAAGTTCTAAATTTAATCACATGTTCATTCTTTACAAACACTCGTCAGAAAACATTCAGAGTATTGATTGTTTAGTACTATCACTAGACTTGTTCAGTCAACCATGTCAGCCGTAGCTTATGACGCTAAACATTGTCACTTGATACTAACACACGGACGTAGCGGGAAACCTACAAAAATTTCCAAGACCAGTCATGTGGCTATCTTCTACCAATCAATCCCTATTCAAATCATAAACTAATTTGACCAATGAACCCCTATAAAAATAGGACAAGCTTCAAACACTACTCAGATGCAAAACAGCTGCGACATAAGCCACGTCTTTCTATTTCCAATTTTTGAAGATTTGTGTAAGCTCTGAAACTGGTTAAATCTTTAGATATAGTGATAAAAGATATTTTTACTTTTCTCAGTGCATTTTCAACTTCTATTTTACCTATATTTCTACCTGTGTGGAATAAAATAATTTTATTTATCGCTCTCTCTCTCTCCTTCCCCCCCCCTCTGTGGTAAGTAGCTTGCTAACCAACCACATGGTTCCGGGTTCAGTCCCACTTCGTGGCACCTTGGGCAAGTGTCTTCTGCTATAGCCCCGGGCCGACCAATGCCTTGTGAGTGGATTTGGTAGACGGAAACTGAAAGAAGCCCGTCGTATATATGTATGTGTGTGTGTTTGTGTGTCTGTGTTTGTCCCTCTAGCATTGCTTGACAACCGATGCTGGTGTGTTTACGTCCCCGTCACTTAGCGGTTCGACAAAAAGAGACCGATAGAATACGTACTAGGCTTACAAAGAATAAGTCCCGGGGTCTATTTGCCCGACTAAAGGCGGTGCTCCGGCATGGCCGCAGTCAAATGACTGAAACAAGTAAAAGAGTAAAGAGTATATATATATATATATATACATATATATATACATATACATATATATATATATATATATTTATATATATACATATATATATATATATATATATATATACATATATATATATTTATATATATATATATAATATGTATATATGTATATATATATGTATATATATGTATATATATATATATATATATATATATATATATATATATATATATATATATATATATACCGGAATAAACACATAAATGTGAAACAAGGTGGAAAAAGGAGTACTCAAATACCAGTGGTAGAGTAATATGCTTTATTTAAAGCAGCAGAAAATTCAACAAAACGTGTTACTCTGAGTTTCCCGTTGCCGTTCATCGGACAGTTTTTCTAGCAAAAACTGTCCGATGAACGGCAACGGGAAACTCAGAGTAACAGGTTTTGTTGAATTTCTGCTGCTTTAAATAAAGTATATATATATATATATATATATATATATATATATATATATATATATATATATATATATATATATATATAGGTGTTGTGCTTTAGCCCACATTTTGACAAACTAGTATAAGAATAAGTCAGAGTAGGTTAGGTTGATCCGTTTGGTGTTAACTGTGAACCACTGCACTTCATCGCATGCAGGAAAATTGAGAATAGGGAGGGGATTCTAGAAGGTTGCAGTTCGTACAAGGAATTGGTATGCAATTTATAGTCCAGAAAAGCAGAGGCTGTTGTATTAGTGGTAGAAGATGAAATAAAAATAGAACATTTGTGAGCCAGTAGTTGTAGTGTGTTGGTGAAACTATCAGCCGAATGGTTGTGTTTTGGATGTGATTTACATGCCTATTTCTGTGGATATATGTATGGATACACACATACATACACAGATACACCGGCTCATGTGCACATCCACACATACACGGTCGTCTGTGCATATATGTATATGTTTAAGAATTACGAATACGCCACACACACACACACACACACACACTTACATACACACAACACACATACACATGTTCAAACAGGCACGTCTAACTACTTGAGCAAATGGCTTTTATTCAATCATCATTTAAGAACATACGCAAGCTTTTAGACACATATTACCTGAAATATTACACATACACACACACATGTATATGTGTATGCATATGTATGTATATATATATATATATATATATATATATATATATATATATATATATATATATATATATATATATATACCTTCATTGCTTATACACACGCTGGTTTTAAATGCGTAGAAGTAATAGTTAAAATATATACAGACTTAAATTATATACAGACAGGTGGAACCATGTTCAGTTTAAATTAAGTTGCTATACACAGTAAAAGATTTCCTAGAAGATTTAACTAAGGAGAAATGTATATAAGTTTACATGATTCAGTGCTTGCAAGAAGAAATACGCGCACATGCATACAGACACAATCTCCCTCTCTTTCCCTCTCTCTCTCCCTCTTTCTCTCTCACATAATTACACATACACACACACTTAGTTATTATGATATAGACATAGAGACGCATTAAAGACATTATTATACATTGAAAGTGACCTAAGCATCGTCTTCGGGAAGGTTATTTGTCCCGAGAAATATTGCAACACACATACATACACGCACATACATGCACAGACATACGCACACGCAGATACAAACACAAACGCGCGCGCACCTCTCCCACTCTCTCTCATACACACACATACACACACAGAAAATGCTATATACTCAGACACGCATACCAAACAAAATCTAGGTTAGGTTGAATCTCGGGAGACTGTGTTCGAAACAGTTTGTTTTTTCAAGATATTTTCATATAATGTCACTCACAGTTCGACTTGCAACTTTATATTAAAAGAAGGTATATATGTATTAAATAGAAATTACGCACACAGTCATATACATATTGCTATGTTTATCTGGCATATAAAGATAAGGACCAGAGAATATTTAAACGAAGAGGCGAATATAGGTGTGATGTTGAAAATTTACTGTTGCCCAAAAAACAAGCATATTCGATCTGAAACTCATTGATATATTCCTTGTAGCAGTGAAGAATGCAATCATGTTTTGATAAGCTATGCGAAACTGAAACCACTACCCGTTTTCTTTTCTTGGTTGATTGTAGCTTCTCTTTGGTTATGGCGCTGAAGCTCATAGAAATACATCTTCAACCATAATTTCGAGGCAGGAAATCCAGAGCAGTGACATTGCATTTTGTGTACATTCACTATGAGTGACAATCTCATAACAGGTTGATGTAGGAAACGTTTATAATAACACACACAGTGTTCAGTATTTTTAACACATAAATAAATTTAAAACAATTATTCTTGCCACCCCTTCCTAATTACCAGTTTTGAGATCATTTATCAAATGAAAGTCTCCACCATGACCTTCTTAAAATATGAAGGGTAGGGGATATATCCAAGTTACTAGTTTAGTAGTTGTAACTTTTTTTAAACTATTACTTCTGGGATTATTAGTAATTTTTAATTATATTTTTCTCTTTATCCATATAAGCTGCGACTCAGGCTTTCACAATAATAGGTTAAGAAATGACTAACTTCGATTTCTTCGTTTTAACTTTGCCACTTTGCCCCATCATTTCCCTTTTCTGTCTCCCTCTTTCTCACATAAGAATATATTTTCAAATTATATTTCCTACTTGTGTGTGTTGTTTTTCTTTTAAAATTATGTTTATACGACTTTTTCTGAAAGACAACTTGCTATGCAAGACTGCGAATTCATCAACAAAGGAGTTAGTTTTCAAAAGCTACTTGAAGTTTCATTGGTGCAATAAATTTAAAATTTCATTTATTGTATTTATTGTAGTTATCATTTTTACAGAAATTCGCATGCACAGACATACAAACGTACCATTTTTTAACAGTTTCAATCAGCGGGCTACTGTATTGATGCATCAACGTCAAACGTTTTAGTTCGTTATATCGACCCCAGTACTAACTTCAGTCGGGTACTTATTTTATCATCCCTGTTTGTCGAAGTGATTGATAGCTGGATATAGAAGGATATAACACAAACAATACCATAACACATGTATGCGCGGCGCGTACCTTTACACACACACACACACACACACGCACATATTGGTGAAAACGGTAAGATAACAAAAGAAAGAAACCTCAATATAATAAAGACATTATTATACATTGAAAGTGACCTAAGCATCGTCTTCCGGAAGGTTATTTGTCCCGAGAGATATTGCAAAACACATACATACAGGCACATACATGCACAGACATACGCACACGTATCGTATAAAATCTAAGAAATTCCCTCCCAAGATCAAAGGCTTGGAAGATTTCGAAGCGGACCTACTGAAGCTTATGAATAAAATAAAATTTCGTAAGTCTTTTAACAATTTCCAACAGAAACTGAAAAAAGATATAAATTACATAAAAGGCCCCCCCCCGGGCACTTTTTTCCGACAAAGAACTTGTAACTGGTAGAAAACAGCAAATATTCATAACTCTTACACAACAACATCATTAATAATTACACCAAGGTTAGGCCACAGACCTATAACGAAATTAACAAGGAAGCTAGCGTTATCACCGCTAGACTTAAATTAGATTAAAAAAATAGAGGTTCTTCCCCAAAAAGAGGCCTTTATTACAATTAAAGACCACAAAGAGAACTTCCTTTCCAACCCTAAATGTAGGCTTATCAACCCAGCTGAGTCAGAACTTGGCATTATTAGTACAGAAATTTTAGATAAAATAAATGCGAAAATTAAGACTGCCACTAGGCTAGTACAATGGTCCAATAGTATAGAAGTCGTCGACTGGTTTAAAGCCATTGAGAATAAGTAAAAAGCGAGGTTTACACAATTCGATATTGTCGATTTTTATACCTCTATCTCTAAAGAACTGCTAGATAAAGCCCTCACCTTCGCCAGCGATTTCATAGAAATCAGTACACAGGATAAAGATATAATCTTCCATGCTAGAAAGACTTTACTTTTCAGCGAGAACGCAGAGTGGGTCAAAAATACCGACACAGAGGGTGCTTTCGATGTGAGCATGGGGTCATATGATGGATCAGGCATATGCGATCTTATTGGATTATTTCTACTCCATACGTTGGGTAAGACATTTCCTGACGTATATTTCGCCATCTACAAAGGTGATGCCCTCGCTTTAACCGCTAATACAAATGGACCAGCATAGGATCGATTTAGGAAGGATATTATCCATTTAATGAAAAACTTCGGACTTAGTATAACTATAGATACCAACCTGACGGTTGTCACATTCCTGGACGTATCCTTAGATCTAAATAAGAACACTTATAAGCCTTATAAGAAGCCCAATGATAGACTTAGTTATATTAATGTAGGTTCATGCCATCCCCCTATAGTATTTAAAAATTTAGTTAAAAACATTAGCAAGAGAATTTCTAGCCTCTCCTCCGATAGGGACATTTTTAATAGCGTTGCCCCAGTATATAATAAGGCTCTAAAAGATAGTGGTTTTAGCGAAGAAATAACCTATACACCTATCACTAGCTCAACAATGAAGAAGAGGAGAAATAGAAATAGGAAGATCATCTGGTTTAAACCTCCCTACTCACCCGAGGTGACCTTCAATATAGGCAAATATTTCTTAGGACTGATAGATAGACATTTTTCAGTCAACCATACTTACAGGAAGCTCTTCAATAAACACAACTTAAAAATTAGTTTCAGCTCAACTACCAATTTAAAAAATATAATCGCACATAACACACAAAAGCCACA
The DNA here is from genome assembly GCF_006345805.1 of Octopus sinensis. NCBI lineage: Eukaryota > Metazoa > Mollusca > Cephalopoda > Octopoda > Octopodidae > Octopus > Octopus sinensis. The sequence continues at coordinate 43,069,360 of NC_043012.1, forward strand.
ATACGAAAACAGCTGTTCATGCAGAGATAAAAAAAATTGTGCCCGCTAAATGGAGCTTGCATGTCCGAGACCATCATCTACAAAGCTACCGTGGACTCTATACCCACTAAAGACACGGTTTCGACGAAGAAATACGTGGGCCTTACAGAGGGTAATTTCAAGGCTAGGTTCAATAATCACACCTTGAGCTTTAAGCACTGGGACAAAAGGAAAACGACAAAATTATCCAGTCATATATGGTCATTAAAAGATAAAGGTGTCAGTTACAACATCCATTGGAAGATTTTAGCCAAATGTAAGCCCTGCACCAACGGCAGCGGAAACTGCGGTCTATGCGACATGGAAAGATGGCTCATCTGGTAAAGCAGCTTAGACCCCGCTACATGTCTAAACTCAAGGATAGAACTTTTCGGATCATGTCCACATGTGACCAAATTTTTGCTACGTTTTTGGTCCCCCCAAGACTACAGATAGAACTTGCTTTCTATATTATATTCACGCACAATTTTTTTTTATCTCATTATACCTTTTACTTTTATTTTATTTATATATTTTTAATACATATATTATAGAAAATTTGGTTTATAGATATATATTTTTTACATATAATTTTTTCTGTACTCAACCTTCCACCCTGCATTTTACCTTATGCCTATATAGACGTGTATATGGAATCCTTTGTATGCGCGTGTGGATGTGTACGTGTGTGGAGGTATGTATGTATGTATATAGATGTGTGCGTGTGTGCGGACATACGAGTACATATATATATATAGACGTATTTTACTTAGCGTTTTTACAACTTTTCCTTTTTTTAGACGTATGTATAATCCTTTTTGTGCGTGCGTATGTGTGTATGCGTATATAGACGTGTGCGGGTACGTGCATATATGGGCGTGTGTGTGTGTGTGCGTGAATAAGGGTTATGTCCGTATATGAACGTGGTTTACACTTTGTATACTTCCTTATGCCTTTTTTCTGTATAGTTACCCGTAACCCTGTTTTTTCTGGTGCTTGTGCGTATGTAGACGTATGTATGAACTTTTATGGTGCGCGCGTGTGTGTGGGTTTGTATGTATATGCATATACATTTGGCGAAAGATGCGAGTGAAGATGTGTACGTTTTTCTAGTGAGGGTAGATGAATGTATGCAGACGCACGTGGGTGTACGGGCGCACATGTGTACGTATGAACAAGCGCGCTTACGCGTATACTATGAACTTTTTACCCCCTTACCTTAATTAGTGGTCATTCGAATAGCGCTTTTGTCTAAATAGCCGTCAATAACATAGTATTTTCCCTTTGTATAATGGTCTTTTTTCATAGCGTTTTTCCGATGGCCGGATAACCGAAGAGATGGTGGTGTGGATTTCCACCTCGGCATCCGAAACTCAGAGTTTTATCTTGGCTACCGAATATTTGTCACATATTACATTTACAGATATACATAGATATAAGAGGGAATTTTTTAACCACTATGTGGAAACCCTTATGCTAGAAGAAGATCCGCTATGGTCTTCACCACTAAGATTTGTTCTCCAGAAAAATTTAGCACACCAGAAACGTAAGCGAGCAAGACAAATGAAAAGTAACGAAAATATAGATTAATCATAAACAATTGTTTCACTATCAACAAATTACGTAATTTTACTTACACAATTTATCTGTAGATCGTCAGTATGATCGTCTATGCAGAATATAATCCGCAGAACTTTACTCCAGATATCAACACGAGGTCAAAAATGCATGTAGTTCTACCTATTACATTTGCGGTTATTTTCAAGTCTTCGTTTAGGCGCGCTAAATTACCGGAAATAAAAACTGCATAAATAATTCACTGCAGTAGTTTTCGCCAGTTTGAGAACGTATCAATTTAAAATTAAAATCAAAATGAGGGTGAAAAATTGGATATTAATTTGATATCCTCAATTTTAACACCAGTGGTCTAGCATATAAAAAACTGAGATTCAGTAAATAGTATTTCATACATAAATATTAGAGGGAATTTTTTTAACCACTATGTGGAAACCCTTATGCAAGAAGAAGATCCGCTATGGTCTTCACCACTAAGAATTGTTCTCCAGAAAAATTTAGCACACCAGAAACGTAAGCGAGCAAGACAAATGAAAAGTAACGAAAATATAGATTAATCATAAACAATTGTTTCACTATCAATAAATTACGTAATTTATCGTAAATATCATACTCTACTCTTCCAAATTAAGTACCATAATAGCTAAATTAAATAGAAAAAATATTAAACTAGCCAGAAATATTGGAAATAACAATAATAATAATAATAATAATAATAATAATAATAATAATAATAATAATAATAATGGTAATAATAATAATAATATTAATATAACCAATAATAATAATAATATCAATAATATCAATGATAACATTAATAATGAGAATGGTGAGAAAAATTAGAAACAAATTAGCCAAAACCATAACTTAATATAATTATAGATAAGGGGAATACTATTAATGTTAATAATGGTTTTAATAATAACAATAAAAACAACTTGTTCCCAAATAATACTAATATAAAAAATCATCCCTCCCAGTTGTAATTGTAGAACCAGGTCTCACTGTCCGGTATCTGGTCGGTGTCTGGTCCAAAACGTAGTTTATAAATGTACAGTAATGACTTCAAATAATAGCTTTATTTATTTCGGTTGTACTATAGACCTTAAGAAGTGTATAAACAATCATTATTCAAGTTTTAGACTTAAACAAAAGGCAGGTTGCACAACGCAATCTAATAAAATTTGGGAGTTAAAAGGAAATAATATTAGATTTAGTCTTAAATGGGACATAGTAAGAAAGGTACAGCCTTATAAAAATAGTAGAGATGGATGTGAGCTTTGCTCTATGGAGATATATGAAATTTTGAAACATAGGGATAATGTAAACTTATTAAATAACCGTTTTGAACTAGGAGTATCGTGCATACCTTGTACTACCTGTACCTTTAAATATTTTAAAGAATAGCATTCTTGTTATTCCTAAATTTTAAATATTAATGCTTTTTAAAATCCAATAAGGAAATAATATACCCCACTATTTTTTATTTAATCAACAATAGGTATTAAGAAATTTAGTAACATAAGCAAATTGAATAAAGTTGAATAAAATTGTTTAAAAAATTTCTATAATTATTAAATACATTCTATATATCTAATGAAATTATTAAGTTGTATACCTAATCCACAATAAGTTTTAAAGAACTGGTCATTTCCATATCTATTTCTGCAGGAATTCTACTCCCCCTAATTCTTTTTTTAATATTATAAATATTACCTCTAACTAGCCTAAATTATTATACCCCATAAAACCACACTTCACTCTTTAATACTAAATTTAAATATTCCAAATTTTAGGAACTTACATCTTGGTTGCCTCCCTTCCATTATATTTTAAAGTTTTTTTTATATGTGTGCCAATTAATACCTTATTTACTAGGAATATTCTCATTAAAAGTTCTTCTAATTCCCCTTAATTAATATTCAAAACCTGATAAAGAATAGATAATAATATCTAGGTTATTTGCTTTTTATTTCTCTAAAACAACCCTACCCTCATGATCTTTGTATGTATTAGAAAGCTTTTAAAATGGATTTTAAATAAAGAAGATAACATTTTACAAGTACCAATTAATAAATATAAATTAACATATAAGAAATGATAATAACTTTTTCTTAAATCTATAATAGAACCCAAAATTTTATAAAAGTCTTATTAATAATATAACTTTTACCCAATAGCTTGATCATTTCTTTACCCGATATTAAACACTAGTCATTCATGACAATTCCCATGATAAGTAAATATTAATTTTAATCTAGAAATTATAAAATTATAAGAGATTTTCTTATAGCAGCTTACCTCACCTATTAATATAAATAAGCTAGGTATATTCTATAATAAGATTTTAGAACACAAATCTATTCTACCCCTTATCTATAATATTCTACAACAACTTTATATTTATTTTTCAACTCTCTAAAATGTACCTATTTATTTCAAATTACCATTGGGATTATGGCTGTCAAATAGTTAAGTATTATAAGTTTTTACTCTCCCTACCCCATCCGCTTTAGCCGGCTAATTTTGGCTGGAATATATTCTACCGGACCCAAATGGTTTCTAATTCAAAGGGATCTTGATTTATGACTCTGTCACTTAAACTGTCTTTTTTACTCTATCCATAAAAGATAGATTCTTGTTTTCCACTAGACCTGATAAAGTAGTCTTAAACCCTCACCCCCAGTAGTAAATCCAAATAACAAAGTAAATCAATGATAAGCAGTTTCTTCACGAAATAAATATCAGTTACTACTATGATTTTGTTGATGAAACTTGTTCTCTGTCTACCTACTTACCCTCTTTGTGATTTTGGTTAATGGAATAACTATAAAAATGAATCTTTTAAATTTAACTAAATTCTATATTTTTATGCAGCTGAAGATTGCTTTACATTTTAAAACTGATGTAATACTTGCATTGTTCAATTAAATGGAGTCGCATGAAACGAACGTACTACATTACCTCTGGTTATCCTCGTTGCTTATTTTGATTATAATCACCCCATTTTGAATTATATGGATAATACCATACTAAATTCTGGTGACTTTAACTTAAGTACCATAGTCTACTGAATCTAAATTTTTACTGAACTTATATATATATATATATATATATATATATATATATTATATATATATATCATATATATATATATATATATATATATCTATATATACATACATATACATATATACAAACACCAGTTGCTGACGTCACGTAACTCTAGACCAATCAAAACCGAACTTCTGCAAATACAACAAAATGACCCTTTAAGAGGATTAACCAGCCGGAACGACTGATGACCGTTCTTCACAAGGAAGCCAACCAGGTAGAACGACAAACTTGACCACCGGAAAAACAAGACGTCACCAGTACTTTAATGAATCAGTAATTAGATCCGCTCGGATTCCAAAACACAGTTACAAACGAAAGTTCCCACACACGACGGAATGAAGATCAGAGAAATTGAAACCAAATCCTTATTTTTACTATCTTCACTTCTCCCTTTATTTTCCCTTCTTAACTCAGTACGATTCATTTCTTATCGACCACTACTAGCACTAATAAGCTTTGTAAATTCAAACAAATTGATGTACAGTTTTAATAATATTTTCAATATTATAATGTCTTTGATATTATTAAATGTTCATAAGAACATTTAAACTTGTCAACATCAAAATGTTTGAACATGCTTTTCTAAATTTGTTTGTTATGAACATTTTAATTTGTCAACTTTGAAACCTTTAAAGATGTTTTTTTAAAATTCATAATTCTAAAAATATTATTGAAACTAGTTTGGTATATATGTAATAAATTTATTTTAAACAATCACAAGTTTTCAAATTTAGGTGCATTTTCAACAACAAATTTGTACATATATATATATATATATATATATATATATATATATATATATTATATATATATATATATATATATATATGTATATATATGGTAAGGGGTGGAAAAGGAAAACACGAGTTGATATATATGAAAAAACAAGTAAAAAATAGAAAATGCTAAAATAATTTTATAGTGAACATTTCAGTACCGGTTTCGGTCATTTTGAGACCTTTCAACTGTAACGATTAAATAATTAAATTTAGAAAAATTAGAAGAAAAGTTTTCTTAAAAGAATTTCTATAGTAGTGTTCAGATTTAAGTGGCATTCTGCCTTCTCTGACTCCCTTGTTTGCACTTGTGTGTTCGAGGTAGTTGTGAGTTCTTGGTAGGGTAGTAGAGGGAAGGCTGGTGAGGAAAGGGGGGTGGGAGAATCTGGGAGTGCCCTGATGGTCGTATTTTGAATGGTCAGTGGCGGCTGGCAGTCTCAGTTCAATTCAGGAGAATATTTAATTGACAGGCTTGTTATAGAATTAGCGTAGGTGTTATACTAAAAAACATTAGTGACAAACTTAAGGGGTAGGGGTGGAGAGAAGAAGAAGAAGAAGAAGAAGAAGAAGAAGAAGGAGAAGGAGAAGGAGAAGATGATGGTGATGTGGTGATGATTATGACGACGATGATGATGATAACGATGATGATGAAGAAGAAGAAGGAGGAGAAGGGAAGATGGTGGTGATGATGGTGGCGATGATGATGACGCCGATGATGATGATAACGATGATGATGAAGAAGAAGAAGAAGAAAAAACAGAGAGGGAGAGATATGAATGGGTTGTAAAATAGCTATGAAGGGGCTGATTAGTAATGGATTCTATGGAGTGTAGTATGTGGTGTGTATATATTTTTTTTTCTTTATTCTAAAGTTGAGGTATATAATTGTTTGTCGTAGACCCGTTAAGAAGTGGCTTGTATTTGTAATAAAGAGATTTCTTTACTTATCTTTGTCTCGAGGTTGTATCGTCCCTAAATTGGTAGAGGGGGAAATTCTGAAGTTTGGTGTTTTTTGTTGGCGCAAGTATCTATGTGTGGCTAAAAGCTATTTTTCTGTTTTGGGGATTTTTATCTGGGATCTGTGCAGGGCCATTCGTTTACGCAACCATTTTTTGTTGGCCTATGTACTGCTCTTGACACCCGGAGCAGGTTAGTGAGTATTAGGTTCTCCGAAGCACATGTGAAGTTGCTTTTCACTGTAAACCGTTGTCCCTGTTTGAAGGAGAACTCAGAACCCTCGATTAGATAGTCGCATATCCCGCAATTGGGTCTTCCACATTTTTTTTACTGTCGGCTTCTGTGTTGAAGAGTGAATTCGGGCTTGTGTAGGAGACTTTTCATGGATCTAGGCTGTCTTTGCTTTTTATGATCGTGTGTGTTTGGAGGATTGTGTTCATTCTGTGGTCTTTTTTTAGGAGGGGTATGTTGTGGAGGATAGTGTCGAAGGCTTCGTTATTGAGAGGGTTGTGTGTGGAGATGTAAGTTTTTCTTTGATTGGGATGTCTCAGTTCCTTGATGTTAAGTTGAGGGCACGTTGAATGCACTTGTCAATAAGTGAAGGTGGATAGTTCCTGGTGATTAGGGTATATCTTATAGTTCTGTAGTCGTGTGTCTCTGGTGTTTGCGTTAGAGACTATAGTGCATATCCTTTTTTGCTAGATTGAGGGGGATATTCATCCTTGTGTGTCTGGGGGGGTGCGCATGAATTGAATGGAAGATATTGCTTAGAGTCTGTAGGCTATAGTAATGTCTGTTTCTATTATATATTAGCTTTCTTAATGAGGATATCGAGGAAGGGGGAGTTGTTGTTGGCTATATTCCATCGTGAATTGGATGTTTACGTCCAGTCCGTTTAAAATTTCTGGAATTCTATGAGTTTCTATATGGAATTCTATGGATTCTATATATATATTATATATATATATTCAGAAATATTAAATTTCTAAATCTCTCATAGAGATATGTACGGTGGGTGGGGCGATAGAATGGTTATATTCTGTCAATCTAACGTGAACGTGACAGTAGGGGGTTACACCACAGCTGTTTAGCCCTAGGAAGCATCGACGCTTCCTGCTGGCTTCGACACATTTTTCCTGTGTCCTTATATAACATTTATATATTATATATATCTATATATATATAATATATATATATATATATATATATATTTATCTGGAGAACAGGGTAAATTTAACTAACTAGAGTTCATCTACTTTCACTGAAGTACCCGCTAGGATTATATATCTCTATTAACCATTTTGACAAAATTTGTTTGATATATGTATATTTCTGAGAAGACTATAGTTTCAGGAATATGCACCATTATACAAAGACTCATTACGAAAAAGCGGTTTCAATGAGGATATCACATACTCTCCTCGTATTGATCTTCAGCATAACCAGAACCAACCATCAATGCTTTCGCCGACGTAAGGTAACATGGTATAACCTTCTACAATACTAATATAAAAACCTTCTCTAGAACTTTCTTCTCTTATCGACAACATTACTTCCACATTATCGTTACTCTCTTTACTCTTACTCTTTTACTTGTTTCAGCCATTTGACTGTGGCCATGCTGGAGCACCGCTTTTAGTCGAGTAAATTGACCCCAGGACTTATTCTTTGTAAGTCTAGTACGTATTCTATCGGTCTCTTTTGCTGAACCACTAAGTTACACGGACGTAAACACACCAGCATCGGTTGTCAAGCGATGTTGGGGGGACAAACACAGACACACAAACGTATACACACATACACACACACACACACACACACACACACACACACACACACATATATATATATATATATATATATATATATATACATATATACGACGGGCTTCTTTCAGTTTCCGTCTACGAAATCCACTCACAAGGCTTTGGTCGTCCCGAGGCTATAGTAGTGGGACTGAACTCGGAACTATGTCATTGGTAAGCAAGCTACTTACCACACACCCACTCCTACGCCTTGGAAAATTTCCAAAAGAACACAACACTTTCATTCTCAACCAAATCCACCTTAGAGTAGACTATTACTTTTACAACATTCTACAGTTTAACAGACATAGAACATACCTGGATAGCCCTAACAACCCCCAAAATAGAGCCTGTAACATTTTTGAAGCCACAGCTTTCCTCACTTTGTCCCAAGAAAAATTTTTGTGGGAGAGTCCTGACCACCCCCACGTGACCAAAAGTGGACCGACGCATTTCAATAAAATAAAATAACTGTGTGAACTGTAGGCAGTTGACAGTCTCCGTTTTTCTGTTCCGTTTCATCATTTTTGATCGCTGTTAGACGTGAGTAACATTGTTTATTATTTGTTGAAGGTCTCCCCTCGTGGGTGTACCTACGATTGTTGATTGTTGAAATTGCTGTTTTTTACATACGAGTTTGTTGATTTGTGTTTTTGTTCCCATTTAGGGGAGAACCTGAGAAGAGAAGAAAAATGGAAATTGAACCAGCAGAAGGCCACAGTTATGCGGCAGCAACTGGCAGAGGAGTGGACTCGGATGCTTTGGAGGTTCGGAGGTTCGCGAAGTAAAAGTAGAACCGAAGAAGCTAAAAGAGTGCGTAAAGTTACTGGAAAACGAAGGCTATAACCTAAAATTAACGCCACCAGGTGAACTAACAAAGAGTGTAAGAAAGAGAACAGTGATATACAAAACATTGAAAGTGTCATCCCGAAAAATTGAAATCGAAATTATCGAAGCCATTGAAGAGTGCCTAAAAGAAGTCAAAAAGTTCATGTTCATCACAAGAGGAAGAAAGTATGGCACAGTGGAGGTGTGATTCGTGACGGAAGACTCCACTGTAGCCATAAAGACGGAAGAGTGGGTACTTTTGCCAACATACTGTGGCAAGCGTGTTGCCAGGATGAGAGTAGGAAAATTGCCATCGGAAATAAACGAAACATGGTTGGTTGCAGCGATAATGTTCAATATGGAAGAAGACGCAAAACTACTGAGAGTGACGGGAACTTTTAGTTGAATCAATAGGGTTATGGCATAGAGATGGCCATACAAGCAAGTTTAAGTGACCTAAACAAAATTGGAGAGGAAATAATTTTACCCGCGGATGTGAGGCTGAGAGTGCTACCTATGTGGAGAGAAAGGCCATATGAAGGCGAGGTGTCCCCAGAAAGAAAAGGAGGAACAACAGATGAAACAGTCTGAGGAGAGGGTGGACGAAGTGGTACCGGATGATGTGAAAGAGACGGCAATAACAGAGGAAGCATTCACAGTAGTTAAAAAAACGAAAAAGAAAAAAAAGAGTAATCTCTCCGTCGGAGAGGCAGAAAAAGAAGAAAGAAGTAGATAAGGAAGTTGTGAAGGCAGTTGAGAAGGAGGTTGAGAAGGTGGTTGAGAAGGAGTTTGAGGAGTAGCTCGAGGAGGAGCTTGAGAAAGGGGAGACAGTAGCAAGGAGAGGAGGAGGAGACAGTAGCAAGTGGAGGAGGTAGATTTAGGCGGTGTAGAAAGACAACAGCATGAAGGTGAAACAGCGACACTAACGAAAAAGGAGGAGGATAAAGACAGAGAGAAGGCGCCAAGAGTGGAGCAAAGAAAAAAACAAACAAGCGAGAAAGCCGAAGATGCATAAGTGGAATTTCGTGACATACGCTAAGAGTACAACAACTAAAAGAAAGCTAACGAAGTTTAAATTCATAATAAGGGTTAAGTTGCCTACGGAGATTTACTCGGAAAATGTGAAGGCTATTGTAATTGATAAAGATAACAGGTTAAAGGAAATGTTTGGAAGGGATATTGATCCACTAGAAGTTTTGGTGGAGTCTGACGAACTGCCGCCAGTTAAGAGAACTGGAACCATTTATGAGATATTAAAAAAAGTAAGTAAAATTGTTTTTTAAAAAAAAAGAGAGGACAAAAATGATGTTAATGGAAACAAAGCAAAGGACAGGAAAAGATCATAAACTGTGCGTAAAAACATTCAGATGGTACTGTATAAGAGTGAGGCTCATGCAGCCATTTCATTTTTTCATTATTATTTAACATTTTTCTTATTTTCATTCTTTTTGTGTTTTATGTCCCCACTGTGGCTTTCTGTCTGTCCTTGTGCTGTCCCCGCTGTGTAAAAGCTTGAGTGCTTAAATAAAGAAAATAGTCGACAGTCAGTAGATGACAGAGTGGATCGTTTATATTGGATTACTGTGTTAGTTTAAGATCGTACTTAGGTTTGGCGTAGTACGGAGTACATTCTGCGTGAACATATTAATTCTGCAAAAGGTTATTCTAGATAACCATATCTAATATTTATTTGGGTAATATTATTCCTACACCAATCTACACTCCAACGTCATCATAACATTATTGGCGGCGAGGATATTCGAACCCAGACTGGATAGATTGTTGGTTGGAACATGGAAGAATTACTGGCTTCAGTAATTGAGTTACAGAAACAGCAGCTACAACAGCAACAACAGTAACAACAGTAACAATAGCAGTTGGTGGAATTGCAAAAGCAACGGCAACTGTTAATACAACTGCAACTCAATAAAACAGAAAATATATCGAATTCGTTCACTCCTGATATGGTCACAAACTCCATCGGTGATTTCACATATAACCCGGATGAGGGTATTACCTTTCCTGCATACTACAGAATGTACGAGGAAACTTTTAAAGATGAGTGCTTGGATTGGCAAGATTAGGCAAAAACCTGACTTGAGGTTGAGAAATTTGACCCCAGCCAAACACGAAAAATACTGCAACTCTATATTATTGAAGAGACCGGGGAAGTCTGTTTTAAAGAATCTGTTGAAACCCTTTCAAAGATTTTCAGCGAGAAAAGCTCTTTATTTAATACGCGCTGGTAATGCATGAAAAAAAAGAGGACGATTTTATTACATACGGTAGAATCGTTAAGAGGGAATGTAGGAAATTTAGAATTAACGAACTAACACCAGACATGTTTAAATGTTTTGTTTTTTGTTCAGGAAAGACGCAGAAATTCGTAACCGAATTCTGACTAAATTAGAACAGAACAAAAGCTAACATTATAAGAAATATCTGAGGAATGCCAGAGAAAAATAAACCTAAGGCACGATACGGAACAAATTGAAGTAAGAAACTCCTCCCATATAAAGTCCGTGTGACCGAAAGTAAGAAATGAAAAACAAAAAATTAACTCACATATACAATCGGTGCAACCGAAAGTAAGTAATGAAAAGCAGAAAATTAACCCATGTTTTGGATGTGGAGAATTACACCACAGATTAAATTGGCCTTATAAAAATCGAAAATGCTTCAAGTGTGGTAAAATAGCTTATAAAAAATTACACTGTAAAACAAAACCTAAAAACGGTTCAACAGAAAGATCATGTAAACTGTTTATCGGTTACAGGAAATACGAACGTGTCTCAAAGGAAATTTGTGCATGTAAAAATTAAATATACAAATGTAAAATTACAGTTAGATACAGACAGTGACATTACTTTAATTAATGAAAGCACATGAAAACAAAAACCTACACTGCAGAAAACATCGAAAATTGCCTGTGATGTCTCTGGGATAAAATTAATTTTTAAAGGCAAAATTATTTGTAACGTTGCATTTCGCGGTAAGACGACAAAAACCAAAGCTTATGTATGAAAAAATACGGGCAGCCTTTTTAGAACTGACTGGATGGAACTGTTCGACTTCTGGGAGTTACCTGTAAATAATTTTTCTAAAAATGCACTGGGGTTGCGCGCTAGTTCAAATACTGAGTCAGAAAAAAAAAAAAAATTTTAAAGAAGCGAAAAGATTGTTCCCTAGTGTTTTCTCGGATGAGTTGGGCCGATGCAATAAATTCAAAGCCAAATTTCAGGTGAAAGAAAATACATTACCAGTTTTCAAACCCAAACGTAATCTACTGTTTGCAGCACTGGAACAGATAGATAAAGAATCAGACAGACTGGGAAAATGGGAGTTATTGAAAAGATCGATTACTCAGATTAGGCGAGCCGAAGCGTGTACGTTAAAAAGAATAATAAAGTACGTGTTTGTGCAGATTTCTCGATGAAGCTAAACGAATGTTTAAAACAGCATAACTACTCATTACCTAGCCCAGAGAAACTAAATGGTGGTAAATTGTTCTCAAAATTCGATCTGTCTAATGCCTATTTACAGATACAAGTAGAAGACGAATGTTCTAAGCTACTAACAATTAATACAAGTTTAACCGGCTTCCGTTTTGCATAAAAGTTGCTCTGGCTATATTTCAACAAGTGATGGATACGATGCTTGCAGAGTGTGACTTCGCGATGGCCTATCTGGATGATGTATTAATTAAAAGTGTATCCCAGGATCAGCATATCGGGCATGTAAAATATGTGTTCGAAAAAATAAGAGATTACGACTTCACTTTGAGTGAGAAGTGTGAATTCTTCTTATCTAAAATTAAATATAATATTTACGACAAATCATTGATTAAAAAAATGGTCGTCGACCAGATCCGTTGAGGGATCTTGCGATTGAAAATATTCCCTCTCCGACAAATATATCTACCTTACAAGCTATTTTGGGACTTCCCAACCATTATCAAATTTATATACCAAATATGCATAAGGTAAGAGCCCTACTAAATAATCTACTGAAAAGAGATGTAAAGTGGAATTGGTCTCAAAATTTTCAGAAGGCGTTCGACGAAATTAAAAAGATATCAACATCAGATTTGTCTGCAGCACATTTTGATCCTGCAGTGGAGATTGTTGTAACCTCAGATGCTTCTGGGTACGGTATCGGAGCAGTAATGCTGCATAAATATAGAGATGGTAACATGAAGGCTGTGGTTTATGCTTCACGTTCGCTACTACCTGCCAAAAAATTATAGCCAAATTGAAAAAGAGGCTCTAGCGGTTATTTTGCCGTAAAAATTTTCATAGATGTTTATACGATAGAAATGTTCGATTACAGACTGATCATCGTCCATTATTATCTATATATGGGTCGAAGATAGGAATATCTACCCATACTACTACTAGGTTGCAACGCTGGTGTACTATATTACTAAACTATAATTTTAAGATGGAGTTTATACCACTTAAGAAACTAGGACACGCTGATTGTTTATCAAGGCTGATTTCGAAAAATACTGGACTGTTGGAGGACACTGTGATTGCTGCGTTGCTAGCGGAAAAGGAAACTAAAAGTGTTTTGTGTAATATCATACACGAACTACCAGTTACATTACAAGATATAAAATTAAAATCGGTAAACAATCAATTCATTTAAAAAATGAAAGAAATGCTGAGGGCTAAAAGAGATAAAATGTACGTTTTGTTGAACGCAAATTCGAACCTGTTCTCGATTTGTGACAATTTGTTAATGTACGCACAAAGAATCGTAGTGTCAGCCACATTACAGAAGTGATTATTGAAGGAATTTCCCATTGGTCACCCAGGGATTTCAAAAATGAAATTGTTAATGAGATGTTCTGTGTATTGGCCAAGAATGGACTGTGAGATTGAAGAGTTAGTGAAAGCATGCAGAGGTTGTGCCTTAGCTGCATAGGCACCTCTCACTAAATGGCAACCGTGGCCCAAAAACAGATATTCCATGGTCCAGACTGCGTGTTGATTACGCAGGTCCACTTAAATCGTTTTGGTGGACAGTTTTTCAAATTGGGCTGACGTGCATAAAGGTAAAAAGCCGACATCTGCGATTACAGTAAACTTTTTAAACGAATTCTTCGTCAAATATGGTATTCCTGATACCATTGTGTCTGATAATGAAACCCAGTTTACGAGTTCAAAAAAGTTTGTAAAATGTTCGTTATCTAACATGTGACCACTCTACCGCATCATCCTTGGTCACATGGACAAGCGGGGCGTTCTGTTGATACTTTTAAGAGGGCTTTAAAAATGGCGAACAATGAAGTAATGGATTATCTAGCTCTTCAACAATTTCTAAGAGTGTACCGAGTAACACCTAATCCGGATATCCCGTCTGGAATGTCACTTTTGAATTAATGCTTGCTAGAAATGTCAGATCCGTCATTGATAAGTTGATACCGAGTAAAGGAAGAAAAGTGGCAACAGATATACTTCAAAATTCTTCAGCATAGGCGACAAAGTATTTTTTAAAGTCGTATAGACATGGTAATGAAAGCTGGGAATACGGTGTAATTATTAAACAAATTTGAAAAACATTATTCCTGGTAAAAGGAAAAATATTCGAACATAAAAGACATATAAACCAACTTAAATAAAGATGTATGGAAGAAACGGTTATAAGAGATGAAATTCCCATGGAAGTACTATACGAGACGTTTGAGGTACCAAATCCTAACAAATTGAAACTACACGCTCAAGTAACAGAAAAAAGAAAAAAACGTAAATACTGGAATCAAACCCTAAACGTAAAGGATATTAAAACTCTGGACGGAGTTTAATTCTCAAAAAGTGGGAAGTTATAGGAGGCTTATTCTCAAAAACAGGGAGATATTGTGACAGGAACTTGACCACCCCCACGTGACCAAAAGTAGACTGACAATAAAATAAAGAAGCAGTGTTAACTGCTGGTAGTTGACAGTCAGCAGTTGACAACGCTTGTCTTTTGTATCGGATTACTGTGTTAGTTTAATATCGTGCCTATATTTTGCGTGGTATGGAGTACGTTCTGCATAAACATATTAATTCTTCGAAAGGTTATTCTAGATAACCATATCCAACATTTATTTGGGTAACACTATTCCTACACCAATCTGCACTCCAACGTCATAACATTATTGGCGACGACATATTCAAACCCCTGAAGATATAACAAAAATATTGTCTGTAAATGTAATGCCAAAAACACTCGTCCATCAGAGTATATATAGGATTCACCAGATTTAATCCATCACCCATATAAATTCCAGACTCCTGAAAAGAGAAGTACCACTTCACTCTACAGACATATTTGACATCGATTTTTTGTTTAATAGTTCTTCGCAGTGAATAGTATATCGAAACTTTCAGCCGTATATAAATTACAGGAGATTTCCAAATTCTTCTAAACCACTACTTTCCACTTCCCTCATAGCCTCCCAACATCTTATGTAGCCTCTTATTTCTCTTACTTACCAAAAGTACTTAATACTACCCACACCTTTGGATACTAACCTGTCAACCCTTACTCCCTCCCAATTCACTTCCCTCTGTTCAATTTCATACAATTCTGCAAACCATTGCACTCCCCCTCCAGCACCAACCCAATCCCTCTGACCCATTAACCACTGCTATATTGACTATAACCCACCCCACTCTATCCACCCCTCAATCTTCTCTCATACCTCTCTACATACCTTAGTAATCTCCTTCAGCCACTGACCCAGCTAAAACTTATTTCCCTCAAATAACGGCCATTTCCTTTCTCACTCTCTCAACCATCAACTCTATAACCTTCATACAAACTAACACAATAAACTACCATTTACACACTACCTACAACACCCTCCCCCTTCCTTCCACTTTCCATGTCTACTACTTTAACTCCCTATCATTAACCCCTCACTCTTGATATTTATTTTCTCCTCCCACTATTCTCCATCTAAAAACGTCACCAACTCCCCCTCTAATACACTTAACTCTCCACAAAATCATTCCATCTTGTTTCCTCTAGCACCTCAAATGTAAGATCTCTTCGCTGAAGACAGAGGTTCGTTTCATCCTATGATGGAACCAAATTTACAAATACTATTTTGAACTGCCGAGTCCCCAGAAACAGCTGTTGGATTTGTAATACTTTTCTTTAACCCCTTTAATCCTCTATTTCACTTGTATTCTGTGTAAGTCAGACCTTTTTGCATGTAAACGTATACATTTTTGTATATATATTGTTTTGCATTTCATGTATTAATATAATAAAACTTTATATATTTATTTCTTTATTGCCCACAGGGGGCTAAACATAGAGAGGACAAATAAGGACAAAGAGATTAAGTCGATTACATCGACCTCATTGCGTAACTGGTACTTATTTTGTCGACCCCGAAAAGATGAAAGGCAAAGTCGACCTCGGTGGAATTTAAACTCAGAACGTAAAGACAGACGAAATATTGCTAAGCATTTCACCCGGCGTGCTAACGTTTCTGCCAACACGCCGCCTTATATAAAACTTTATATAATGATCTGTCTAAGTTGCTTATTCCTACATTTATTTCTCTCTCTCTTTCTTTATATATATATATATATATATATATAATATATATATATATATATATATATATATATATATATATACACACGCACACACGCACACACACATACACACACACACATACACACTACTATGTATATGCACGCATATGCTTATACATATATACATACATATATATATATATAAGGTTAAACAATATAGACACATAACAAAAATTCACGGAATACAAAATAAATTCGTAAATTGCTGTTTAAAACGTTGCCTGATAACTTCATTTATGGTAACCATCTCTTCTCTTTCTTTACAATAATTCAGTAAGCTTGTTTGGTTCACATATAGTGTTTATCATACGTTTGTGAATTCTAAGTATTTCCTTCTTGCTTCATTGTTTAGTTCTACAGACTTGTTTATTTCTATGCCATTCCGGTATCTCTGTCCCTCTCACACTCGCAATGTGGTTTCCTTCCTCAATCAGAGATTATTATCTATGACTCAAACTTATCTGTTTTACATGAAGCAAAACATATAATACCAGAAGACTTCACATGGCAGCGGACGTGACCGACTGCTGAGCTTCCCTTAATGTCTTAAATTTTATCTCTACGCAAGCTAGTCCTAAAACCCACTCCATGTCCTTTTTCTATCATCTGCCAATGAGCAAAAGTATAGACTGCCGATAGAAATATGTTGTGATTTCACCGATAAGTAGTGCATGAAAGTCCTGATAAGCTTAAAGATACTGAAAATAAAGAAAATATTGGGTGGAAAAACTAAAGATGTAGCTAAAAATAAAAATGAAACAGTTGCAAAAGAAAAAAGAACACCCAAAAGATGTTTCAAAATGAAACAAAAGTAGAATGACATAAATATTTACTGAAATAAGGAAAAAAGAGAACTAACTGAAATACGGGTTGGTTATTCTGAATAACGAAGCAAACCAGAGGATTATGGGGACAGTATTCGAACTTGACAGCGTGCTTAACGCCAAACGTCTTAATGACTTGGCTACAATTAAATCACCAGGTTGTACTGGTGAAAATTTAAGTCTTGGTATGTAGTGTTGTGCTTACAATGCTACAAGAGAATTTCAGTCTTATCACATCAACTGCTTTATTATTCATTGTTTTGCCTAATTCTAATATGTTTTATCAAACGCGTAGAGAGGCATAGCCACACAATTGATACTTATCTAATGAAGAAACCTCTTAATCTTCCGTCCTAAATTATGTGACGACTGATGGGAAGTGGAGTGCCGATCTAGTTGTAGTGTGGAGCGTTATGTATGGAAAATGTTTCCACGGATAGTGTTTTAGGTAACAAGTATATTTCATTTTACTATCGGGACTCGTGAACATTTCACGGAATTAATGGTAAACCTTTTGGGTTATTTCTGAAAACTTTATTCGAAAAACTTGAAAGTGTAGCCTGTGTTGTATCTGTATCGAAAGATAGTTGCTCATCTGCTACTCATTGAAAAGTGAAAGAAATTGGAATACGATGGTTACTTAAAGCACTTTATATACTTTATGCGCAATTTTGTAGACATTATTACAAAACACTCATAAAATAAATATTCACTCTTATTTTTCCACTTCTTCTATAAACAACAACAAAATATCACGTAAATAAGCGTGAATATTTCACGGAGTCATATGTACGGGATATTTTTTTGTTTATAGGGGAAA
>NC_043012.1:43091341-43106341 GCF_006345805.1 Octopus sinensis
AATGACTGAAACGAGTAAAAGTATATATAAGGATATAGTATGTATGTTGTATGTATCAAAGCGAAGAAAAGGGATTAAGAGTCGTCAGAGAAAGGAAAACGTAAAGTACTGAATTTATGATGTCCATTTACATGGCAGGTCAGACATAGGAATGTATGTATATATATATATGTATATATATAGTACATAAGTAGTTCATTTTTGGTATGGTTTCATGTTTGAAATATGTTATAGAAAGAGCAAAAATTACATCTTATGGTGTTTGTTTGTTAATTAACCAACATGTTTGAGGTTCTAGGTTTGTTGTTCCTAGTGATGTTGCCATGTTATGTACGGTTGTTCTATAGGTTTTGTTCAATACGTTTAGTTCGTTAGTTCTGTTACAGTTTTTTAATCGTAATGTCTTTTGTGGGATGTATTTATTAATTTTTTGTTTATAAGTTAATACTATCTTATATTCGATGTTGTTATTCACAATAACAAGCATATTATGCTCATATTTCGCTTCTTCCTCTTGTCTATTGATTCCCATGCAGCGTTTATGTCTTTAATGCTATTAACACCACCAGATTAAATGGTACTGCCCAGGTGATACTGGCGGGCAACTGAAGATGGGAATATATGTTTCATATATTTGTGAATTTTTTTTCATATGTCTTGGGATTTTGTTATTCTGATTTGCCATTCATACACGTAAGGTTGAACAGGTTTTTGGGTTCATGGTTTATAATGATTACATATATTGATATTGTTTGATTAACTTCATGGATAATCTTATTAGGCTAGAATAATACTTAATTGAAGGATTCTAGTTTGGGTAGGGTTTGTGGCACATATTTTTATCTAGCATCTGTCAAATGGCAAGCAGAGAATTGACATTTACAAAACCATCGAACCTTGCATTCGATGTCGAAATATCTGCAATCTCCACTTGTGACATGGTTTTGTTGTTCGCCTTTCTTGTTTCTTTCTGGTAACTCTGAAAGGAGTATAACCACACACACACACACACACACACACAACACACACACACACACACCACACACACACACACACACACACACACACACACACGTTCTATATGCTCTGTGTTTTTATTTCAAAGGCACTATTTTCGTGGTCCATTCCATCTAGATACAGAGAACAGAAATATTACGTGTTTTTATTAGCTTACTTAGTTGTATTCGAATCCCCTAATGATCAAAGCCTGTATTAATTCAATATCGACATTCAGAAGACAATTTTTTGCAGCATTACTTCAGGAATTCCGATGCCCGACACAGGATTCTATGACAAACTATGGCATACGGATTATGTTGTTTCAGCTTTTCATCAATCAACAGCATCCGCATCTCTTTAACACCTCTGAAATTCGTGCACTGAGTTGATTAATTAATTAACATTGAGTGAATGTCTTTCAAATATATTCCGTTGACTTAACAGGAAATGAAATATATCGATGAATTAAATATAGATTCAGTAGTAAAATAATCTTTAACCTTAATTTTTGAACCCTCTGTTATCTGCTTAATTTTTAACTTTTGTAGATTTCCTGTTTTTCCTTTTCGGTTTATACGTCTCATCTTATCTTGCCTATCAAAGCAGTCCACGTATATTTGCTATAAGGCTCATTTTATAAGACCAATGCTGCATGCAAATGGCTGTCGAATGCAGCGTTCTGATTGTTTTATCAGTCTCCATCTGTAAACAAAGACGAAGTTGGCATTTTCACGCTGAATTACTGCCAATGAATAAAGAAAGGTTAAATGAAAAAAAAAAAAAAGAAAAGAAAAAGGAAAAGCGGTTTCTGAACATGTGTATATCTATGACTGTATGTATGTGGATGTTCGTGTGTTATTCCTGTGTGAGAGTATCTATACAAGTTATGTGAATTAATGTACACACACACACACACACACACACACATACACACACACACACACACACACACACACACACACAACACACGTGTGTGTGTGTGTGTGTATGTATGTATATATGCATGTATGAAAGTATGTAATTTTGGTATGATTGCGTATGTTTGTTTTTATGACACTGTACTTGTGATGCATACATACACATTATTATTCAAGCAGGATTTCAATTTATACATACATATGTCTACCCACGCATATTTGCGCGCGCGCCCATACACGTTTTGTGAATGTATGAGTAGGTCTCTGTATGAAAGTGAAAGAAACGTGTCACGTGTCTTTGAGTGTCTGTGTGCTTGTATGTATGTATGTATGTATGTATGTATGTATGTGTGTGCATGTGTGTGTATGTGTGTGTGCCTGCGTGTGCATTTAGACACATAAGTAATTTTTTGAGTTCATATAAGCATATATAAAATTTACTGTGCTTATGTAGAAACTTATTTACCTCCACACACACGCACACAGGTATAAACACACACACGTACACATATGCAAAAGCTACCGTATTGCAAATATACAGACCAATTCAATCAGAGCTAACCTAAGCTAAGCAATAGCAACATTCAGACACACATACCCTTTCAACAGAAATGGCCAGCTCTGGTTAAATTTAGTAACCTGTGATATCGAAAGCCAAGTAATACAACTGAATACTTGTTCTATTTTACCTTTCTTTAATTCTACGTAATTTCAATTTTTTTCCTACCAGAACTGTCCCATTCATTCACAAACAGTACGAACGAATGAATGACAGATGGGGGATTAAAAAGTTCTGTCAACACTTTAGCTATCTTTTCATTTTGACTTGAATGCATGTGTCCCTATTTTAAGTACGTTTCACACAACTAGAATCCATAGAAAAAAAACACATATCCGGGATATCCTACATAAATATGAGTACGCACACGCACGCTTCGATACACACAAATACATATTCACATAGACAGCTATATAGGTCAATAAAAGATAATTTTGTTGTATATTTATTTACACCGTACAAGTTTTGTTACATGTACGACATGAAATTAATTCACCGAATTTTGAGTTGTTTCTGAAGATACATAGAACTTGGGGAAAATTTTATGCTCAGATAGACTGCACATTTACTCTTCGTGTGTTTTCATAAATAGGGATACGATGATGACTTTTCGTTGTTATTTTATGGATTATTTCGGCGATTGCTTCATTGCCAACTTAGTGTAGTTTTGTTCATATATCTATGATTTCGTCTCGTAAATGAATAACCTTTCTCAGAGTGGTACTCTGATAAAAGCTTCTGTTTCCACACTGGAATCGGTATATTTTAAAGGTGACACACAATTATATGTCTGGTAAGTGTTTGATATTTTAGCGATAGTGTATGCTAAAAAACTTCAGGGAAGCGCAAAAAAATCAAAATGTGGTGTTTGTGGTGAACTATGTGGTGTTCGTGGAGAGAATTGCAGATGAGGTAAACGGAAGTGAAGACTGGAGGGGCCGGCGGAAGAGCCACGGGGGCATGCGTGGGCAGAAACCACGTGAGGCAGTTCGATGAGAGACAGCGAGTGTGGAAGGACATGTTTTTTTCTTGACGGCGATCGCTCATTCCGCCTCGGTCAACAGGTAAGGTCTCTATTTCTTTCTCACTTTTACTTCTTTTTCTGTTGTCTTTTTCCTCCATCACTCAACAAGCTATTTCGGCCCATAACAAAAAAAAACAAAAAAACAAAAAAACAAAAACGATTGATGAGTGTTGTCCGTATTTCGAACGATATGGTCAAGCCGTTTTGTGGTGACACGGATATAGTCACTTGGTTGAAGATGAAGTTGGTTGCGAACTCCACAGGATAAACGACTTAGCGAGTTTTATATCGCTGTACCTAGATGGTTCGGCGTTAGCGCTATACCTAGAAATGGAAGAAAGGGACCAACTTAGCGCGGAAAAAATAGAAATCCGTTTGATGAGGGCCTTTGCCGAAGGAATGTTCGAAGCGTACGCTCGCCTGGGGAAAGCAAAGTGGACCGGCGAACAGGTCGACGTATTTGCCAACGAACTCAGGACATTGGCTAAACTGGCGGGATATGAAGGTGAATCACTGGACCGAACGGTTAAGTTAGCGTTTGTGACTGGCTTACGTGACCACATGTCGATCGAGTTGCAAAAGCTGCCGAACGTTAACTCTATGGCGATGGCAGACATTATATCTTGGGCTCGCGTGCTAGTTTCGTGTTGCGGGATGACGCCGGTAGCAGCGACTGCAACAACGAAAAGTGGCCGAGCAAAGAGAGGGGTCAAACAAGGAACGTGTGCGACCATTCAAAGGACAGTGTTTCCGGTGTCAGGGCTCACACATGGTACGAGACTGCAAGTCACCCAAATCTGAGATCATTTGCTACTGGTGTCGAGAAACAGGATATATAGCCAGCGAATGTCTGCGGGGAAACAGTCTGAGACTATTACACTGGTAGTTATCCCTTCGGATCAATAGAGGCGCGTTTATCGTTACCTGTAGTCGACATTCTGGTGGAGGGGAAGATGTCGCGAGCCCTTGTGAACACGGGCTGTACGACAACCTCGATGACTCCAGAAATGGTAGAGACGTGGAGTGGAGTGAGCAATGTAAAGGCAGTTGACGGAAGAGAGGTACACTATGAAGGCGTTACAGACGCGCAGATTGTGGTGCAGGGAACAAAGCTGACGCTGCAAGCAATTGTAGTTGGCCACTTGGTGGACGAGACTGACGTGGTGATGGGGATGGATGCAATCTCCCGTTTGTGAGGTGTCACTGTCAACGAGGCCGGTGTAACGTTCGGGTTGCGGAGAAACCGTGTATGGCGAGGCCGTGCATTGGTGAGAACCGCGAAGAAAACTATGCTGCACACACCATTGAAGACCAGGACTTTCGGGCTGTCTTCGATGGCCAGAGATGGACAGTGGAGTGGCACAGGAAGGGAGAGCCCCCGACGTTAAAAAATAAAGTGGGCTGTTATAAGCGTACTCTGAAAGGAGATGCCAGAAGTGAGTTCGAGGGGGAGGCGGAGCGGTGGATTAAGGAGGGTATATTGATCCCTTGGGAAGAAGTAGAGAGCGGAGTCCTGGCGTTGATAGCAGTGATACAGCCCACAAAGCATAAGGTCAGGCCAGTGCTTGACTTCCGAGAGCTGAATAACCACGTATCATGTCATTACAGGCGACGAGGCCACAGATGTCTGCGGAGACACCTTGCGAGGGTGGAGGAAGATGACAGGGGCATCCACGATCGTCGACTTGAAGTCGGCATACCTGCAGGCGCATGTGACTGAGAAACTGTGGAAGTATCAGCTTGTCAGGTATAAGGACCGGACATACTGACTGACCAGGCTGGGCTAAATTCAGCGCCAAAGATTATGGCAACAATTATCAAGGCCATCCTGGGAAAGGTGGACAGAGTAAAAAGGGCCACCAAGTCGTATATCGATGACATCCTGGTGGATGAAACCGTAATGCCAGCAACGGAGGTCATAGGCCACCTGAAGAGTTTTGGACTGATCGCCAAGCCACCAGAGGCAATGGAGGGAGGCGCTGCACTGGGTCTCAAGCTATGGAGAGACAAGGCTGGCGCGTTGATGTTCTGGCAAGGGAACGAGATACCCGAACTGGGCACCAGCATGAGTAGACGGGAATTGTTCTCGGTATGTGGGAAGCTGGTGGGACCACTACCCGATTGCAGAATGGCTACGGACAGCATGTAGCTTTATCAAGAGACGAGCCGAAGGAGCGATGTGGAACGATAAAGGTGGGAAGAAGACGATGCAGGAAGTCTTGGTCAGAGTGAGAGCAGAGGATCCAGTAAGAAGTTGGTGTATTCCCAAATCAAAGAGCGGGATCGTATGGTGTGACGCGAGTGGCATCGCAATATGTGTTGTTTTGGAAGTGGGAGGCGTCGTGGTGGAAGATGCAGCCTGGCTCAGGAAGACGGATGACTGCAACCATATCAATGTGGCGGAGTTGGATGTTGTACTGAAGGGAGTGGACCAAACCTTGAAATGGGGGCTGCGCACCATAGAAATTAGGACCGATTCGGCCACTGTACTTGGTTGAGTGACGGCAGTCATCACCAATGAGCGGAGGGTGCGAACCAAAGGGGCCGCAGAGATGTTGGTAAAGCGTCGATTGGGGATACTGCGTGAACTAGCCGCTGAGTTCGACATGAAGCTGAGCATGATCTTTGTGCCTTCCAAGAAGAACAGGGCAGACGTCCTGACCAAGGTAAAGCGAGCCTGGTTGCAGGTGCCAGAGGACGCGGAACAGGCTGTGGCTGCAGTATTCCGTCTGAGTGACTTGGAGTTGGGGAGATTGCATACCATGCATCACATGGGGGTGGACAGGATGTTGTTCCTAGCCAGAAAAGTTGACTCCGATGTAACAAGACGGAGCGTGCAGAGAGTGGTTAGCAGCTGTGACAGGTGCCAGTCCATCGACCCTGCTCCAGGCGTACATGAGGTGAGTATTATTCCAGTGGGTCACAACTGGAAACGACTGGCAGTGGACATAACACACTACCGGCAGGGGACATACCTCTCAATGGTTGACTGCGGACCGGGGCGGTTGGCCATATGGAGGGAGATGAAGACGTGAGAGTACTAAATGAGATATTCCTGGAACGAGGCCCTGTGGATGAGCTGCTTCTGGATAATGGCACTGTATTTCGCTCGGAGGTGCTGAAAGAAATGCTTGATGGGTGGCAGGTCAGCCGCTTCTTTAGGGCTGCCAAGTGGGAATGAGGTGGTGGAAAGGCATCATCGTACCATCAAGACTATGGCAGAGAGGGTCCACATTCCACCAATCGAGGCCGTATTTTGGTACAATATGTCGCCCAGATCAGGACAGGCTGAGGAGTCGGTGTCACACAGCAGAATATTCAGGTACGAGTGGAGGCATCCGTGTACTGCATCAATGCAATCCGGGGCAGAGGAAGAGCATGCCTTCGTGCAGGTCGGGAAGAAGTTTGGGTAAAACCCCCATACGCACAGTGCACATCACGATGGGGAAAGGGAACAATAACCTTCATCAATTCGAAGAACAACATTTCTGTCGATGGTATGCCACGCCACGTTTTGGATATACGGAAGATTGTCAATGCCTCTGAGGATGGAACCAGTAGCAGTGGGCAAGAAGATGAAGACAGCAGTAGTAGGCAAGATGATGAAGCAGCATGCCAGGAACTCAGGCCAGTCCTAGGGTCGCACGCCGACCACAGAGGGAGCGGCACCCTCCTCTCTGGTTGGCTGATTATGAAACCAGTTAAAGTGTGAATTCGGGAGGGAGGAGTGAGTGGGAAAGCCTGTAGATCAGCGGGGGCGTGTGGTGCTTGTGGTGTTAAGGGCTGTGATGAGTTATGTGGTGTTCGTAGAGAGGATTGCAGAAGAGGTAAACGGAAGTGAAAACTACAGGGGCCGGCGGAAGAGCGACGGGGGCATGCGTGGGCAGAAAGCACGTGGGGCAGTTCAATGAGAGACAGCGAGTGTGTCTTTTTCCTGACAGTGATCGCTCACTCATCCCTCCTCGGTCAACAGGTAAGGTCTCTGTATTTCTTTCTCCCTTTTGCTTCTTTTCTGTTGTCTTTTTCCTCCATCACACACACTCACACGCACGCACACACACACACACACACACACACACACACACACACACACACACACACACACACACACACACACACACAGCAAAGCCAGAAACCGTCCGGGTTGAGGTTATCTTAAAGAAACTTGTGCAGCCAATTCGAAACTCAGAGTTATCTTTCAACTTTTTATATACAGGATGTCTCATATAAATATACACGCACACCGAATGATTACAAAGTTAGCTTTTACTAAAGTACTTTTCAATTTCAGAATTTAATAGACTCTACAGACGAGATTTAATTTTTTCATGGACACCGATTCTGAAACTGATTCTGATTCAGTGCACCCTGTGTGCACTTCGTTCAGCCTTGTGTGCTGGGAACGCTGGGCTTGGAATTTTCCAGTATTAAACTGCATGTTATTGTCCTTAACCTACCCATGTATTGCGTCCAGCTACCGTTGCAGATGTGCAATATTTCCAGGGTTCTGTATATTTTGACAGACTTTTGTGTCAACTACGTATGGTGGCTATCTGAACAGCTGGAAGCATGTCTGAGAAGGCCACTATGAATAGCAGTGGCCCTAAGGCAGTGTCCTGTAGAACACCACTCACTATTTGTATTTACTTTGAGGCGACTCCGTTGACCACCATTGCCTGACTTGTATCTTTCAGAAAGTCGTGTAGCCACTCTCCAAGTTTTCCGACTATGCCGAGATCGTGCAGTTTGTAACATATACCAAGTGAAGATATACCACTTGTGTTATTGAGCAACTGCTTTAGCACCCAGTCGAAGTGCTGTAGGAGCTGTGTCAGGCAGTTTCTACCTTGTCTAAAACCATGTTAGGTGTCAGTCAGTAAGTCATTCTCTTCAAGGAACGTAATTAGTTTCTTTCGGACTATTTGTTCCACGACTTTACTGATGTGTGAGGTCAGAGAGATCGGACTAGTATTTTTAGCATCTGCTCTGCTTCCCCTTTGTGGATAAGGCTTATTCCTTCCTTCAATTTTCCTGGGAGATTACTATTCTGAAAAAGAAGCTGCAATGGTTTTGCAAGGGATTGTTTGCATGATTTGAGAAGGATTGCTGGGAATCCACCAGGACCAGTAACTGAGTTTGCGTCCACTTGATCTGTGACCAGTATTACATTTTCTTCTTTAATGTCGCTAAAATCAATTATTATCTCATAATAATTGATTTTAGCGACATAATGGTTTTTCTGTTATAATATTCCGCCTGGAAATATAACTTTTTCATAGTGAGGCTCAGTTGAAGTAGGATCTTAAGTGTTGGGATCACTATGCAGG
The DNA here is from genome assembly GCF_006345805.1 of Octopus sinensis. Lineage (NCBI taxonomy): Eukaryota > Metazoa > Mollusca > Cephalopoda > Octopoda > Octopodidae > Octopus > Octopus sinensis. Next base: position 43,100,168 of record NC_043012.1, read on the forward strand.
AGGTTGTAAATATATATTTCACCGAATAGAAGTAACTTTAATCATTTAATGGCCTGATGTCAAGCGATATGTCTTAGGTATAAGAGGTAAATATGAGTGGTAAAATAGTAGAACGATGGAATTCCCACAACAAAGCTTTGGAGTACCTAGAACAAAAATAAACGAGTGGGTGTTGTCTATACAATGTTAATAGTTTTGTAATCATCTCTCATCATTATATTGGCCATTATTATCACAGATATTGCACGGTCCTTTAATGTATAGTCGTAAATAATACGTATAAAATCGTTAAAAACTTAGTCGGTTAAAACCTAAACTGGCAATTACGAATAGATCCTTTTCCACACCGTCCTTCAGGTTACCAAGTTGGTATACACTTAAAAACAAAAACAAATTTTCGCATTCATGACACATTATTACTAGTATTATACAATAACATTCTATATTTAAGGCGAAGAAAATTATTCTTGACAGATCAGGTATTGAAGTCAGGTAACCTAAACTCTAAATACAGGAATAGCAATTTGACAAACATTTGATTACTGTGTCAACTTGAGTTAGTTGTTGAAGTAAAATATATTTCATTAGTACTACACCGAGTTATTCAATATTCACAGCTCTTAGATTTCCTTGAAGTTTGTTCGTAAATTTGAGTCGAAACCGGTTGGTGATATGAAATTACCCAGAATTCATGCAATCAGATTACTCTGATGTTCACAAATTACTATGTCTACAACTTTTCCCTATGTTCACAGATTGATCGTAGCATGCATACAGTATAGATCTTGATGTTCATTAGTTAACCAAGTAGACATACAAAACACAAAATTCAACCTCACAAAAGGACATCCCACCAAAACCCAAACAAAAAGTGCATGTGTCCTTTATAGGCTCATATCAAACCCATGTACAGATTTGTTTGTACATGCTTTGCAATTTGACGTAACATTTTAAATGGTAGGTGCATACGTATGCGAATCGAATGGGCCATTGTATCTCAGTATAATGCTTTAATCATCACATAAAAGGGTACAAAGTTAGCCTCTTCTAGGATAAATAGAATTTTAGAATTAGGAGAAGCCAATATAGGGTTGTAAAGAGGTGATAAACTCTATACTACATAAAAGGAACACAACTGATATGAATAGACTTAAGAAATATATTTAGACAGTTTAACCCCCAAATTACAATTAATACGAACTTAAAAATAAAAAATCATCTTGATATAATTTCGACTCTTAATACAGGTAAATAATTATATCCATATCGTAAACCGAACAAAAACAATTTAAGCAAATAAAGACCCTAATCATCCACTGGTGATTGTTAAGAATATTGTACCTGTAGGCGCATCTCCAATCTATCGTCAGATAAATATATATTCTATTAGGCTGTCTCATACTAAAATAATGCATACAGATTTGACTCTAACGACAGCATACATAGAAAAATCAACGGTTGCATAGAATTGTAACCGGGTTACAAATGTAACCGGGTTCTTCTTAACTCTAATAAGCGTTTACTTTCGCACAACCCATAAATATTACAAAAATCTTTGATAAGTATTCCATGAAAGTAAGTTGTAGCTGTCTTACCAAGGAAGAGTCTCAGATATTAACTACAAAAACGTAGCTACAAATAACACTGTTACTCTAACTATGATTCAAATGTAAGAAGACAGTCAGTTGTCTCTTTCTCAATAAATACCTTGAGAGAAAGGGAGAGAAAGGAAGGGTGACAGTGAGCATAGAATATATTTCGAGGACGATTGTCATAGAAAGAACTTAGCCTTTTAGACAATACAAATATTTGTTCAGGCAGAGGAATAAGCAATGTTTCCCTTATTGTCAAAATACATTTGGCAGCTGAAAGACGGGTCAATTGAAATCATATAAATATAATGGGTATTGTAGCAACATATGATATACCCGTTTCTTGCAGTATTAAATATTTTCCTCAAAAACTGGTCGGAATGTAATATTTCAAAGTTTGAAAATCGCCATTTTTAATTCTTGTATTTTGATCACTCTCAATACAAAATATGCCTTCTTTGAATTGCGCAAGTTTTGTAAATTAATCTATGCTGTATCTTATGAAGTTTCCAAAGTCTTTCGTCTCCTTCGAAATGTCTCTAACATATCATACATATCCTTTGTTGCATTGATCAAGATTTTCCACAACGGATTAATCGATATTCACAATTACAAAGTTTGGAAATCGTTATTTTTAAAGTGAAGTGTGGCAAATTAAAAATTTTAAACTCTTTTATTATCTCCCATTTTAATATTAGTTTCAGTTTTTTTTGCACAAGGCCAGAAATTTCGAGGGTGGAGGTAAATCGATTATATCAAACACAGTACTCAACTGGTACTTACTTTATCAAGCCCGAAAAGGATGAAAGACAAAGTCGACCTCGGTGAACTTTGAACTCAACGTAAAGATGGACGAAATGCCGCTAAGCATTTTTCCCAGCGTGCTAACAAATCTGCCAGCTTGCCGCCATCTTCATTATTAATATGAAAATTTTGTGAATCATCGCATATTATATTTCACTCTGAAGTTTTCTTCCTTTAATCATGGCGATCGGTACAGCATAAAACATAACTAGCTTACCAGCACTTAATATTCGTCAACATATTCAGGCATAGCTGTGTGGCAAGAAGTTTGCTTTCTATTCACACGGTCCCGAGTTCAGTCCCACTGCATGGCATCTTGGGCAAGTGTGTTCTGCTATAGCCTCGGGCCGGAAACTGAAAGAAGCACATGTTAATTCTTACCTGTATTCACTTGATTAAAACAGTTTTCTTTGCATCTGTCCATCAATAAAAAACACATCCGAAACAGTTGTAGTGAACCACAATCCATCTGTTATTATTGTTTATATATATATATGTGTGTGTGTGTGTTTCTGTGTGTATGTGTGTGCGTGTGTGTGTGCGTTTGTGCGTGTGTGTATGTATGTGTTTGTTCCCTGCTACAGCACGGCAACTCTGTTGGTGTGTTTACGCCCACGTAGCTTAACGGTTCGGCAAATAGAAATCGATAGATTTTTACAAAACATACTACATACTGGAATCAATTCGTTCGACTAAAATTCCTCAAGGCGGTGCCCCAGCATGACCAATTTAATGACTGAACAAGTAAAAGAAGAGATAAAAAAGAAACGTTCGTTGATTCACTATATTGCAAAGTATAGAAATTGCCATTTTTTGGGCAAAATTCAGAAGTCTGAATTTTTTTAAGGCTAGATGGCCATATTACTAGCACAGCCGCTGGAAAAAAAAAGAAAAAAACCAAAGCCTCAACATTTGCTGCCTGCATCGCTTCGAACGCTACACTGCAGGCACTCAGTCATACATTCCTAGACTCTTTACACCACCACAAAGATAATCTTCCTATGCAACCACCTCCTTCAACTGGACAATAACCCCTGGTGTCCCTTCCAGTACTTTTAGACAGAGGGTTTCAGATTTAGGACTTATGCTATCCAATCACTTTAATACTTCTCTTTTTACAAGAAACTCACAGAATCTCTTGACATACATGATAGTGTTGTTCCTTCCTGTACAGCAACATATACTGGTCGCTCCCGTTGGTTTTACCTATGAGTGTTTGAAAGAGAAGACTTAAAGAGGGTAATAGAAAGAAAAAAAAAACACTCCAAAAAGTTGCACCTATTTGTGATGGGTGCGTGAATGTAATTTGAGTCCAGGTATGGATTTTTCTATGAGGTCGCAGTGGGGATATTAATGATTTTGATTTTGCCGGGAATTGGGCAAATGTGTCTGTTGGTTGCAAGATATAGTTCTTCTATTGTTCTTTTTCTTCAACTCAAATTGTTCGAATGCATCATAACACATTTGACGGTATGCAGATCGATATGCAATGACTTACCCAAAATGTCAAGTTAATCTGTACAGATTTTAGTGATTGCTTCAATTTATTCTTATACCTAAAGACGGGTCTTCCTTTGCCGCGATATCCTTCCACTTGTTGGCTATACAGAAGAATTTTTGAAATGCTGTCATTTTTCATTCGAACATGTCCTACTCATCTGCATTGCATTCTTGTCAGCATGTTTTGGATGCTGGAGATATCACGCTTTTCTAAGATTTTGGCATTGAATATCTTATCTTGCCATTTTATATTGCATATGTCGCGCAAACAGCACGATCCTACTAAATACTGACTTATCGCATCTAAAAAATGTCGGATTCCAGAAAAGGTAACGACCACGTTAATCCCTATGAAACTCACTCATCACTTGGATCCGTATCAGCGCGGGTTCAATTGAGACATATTTAACGAACATGTATTCCCTATGCAATTCAATAGCGGTTCCTCATTCTTATGAAGAGTGTCGATTCTTCTAGTTAAATTGATAGCGCTCATCTTTGCAGTATGTGTCGGCAGATCCTTTCCCATAGAGATGCTATCAGCTCTAGTGTACTCCAATGTCCAACCAGTGATATTTCGGAACTGTACGCCCTGCTTATTAATATTAATGACAAAGGCAAGCTGGCAGAAACGTTAGCACGCCGGGCAAAATGCTTAGCGGCATTTCGTCCGTTTTACGTTCTAAGTTCAAATTCTGCCGAGGTTGACTTTGTCTTTCAACCTTTCTGGTTCGATAAAAATAAGTGCACAGGGATCGATGTAATCGAATTACTTCCCTTACACGAAATTGTGCCAAAATTTGAAACCAATATTAATGATAGCCATACTGTTACTTCTAATACCATCCATTTCCATGAAGGTGAAATAAGCCTTCACTCCTTAACCCTTAACACACGCATCAATATCAAACACCTTAGCAAAATTTCACCAGATACGCACTGACTGCTTCTATGAATTTTACATTGTGATATCTCAAAGAAGCAATCATTACGCATACCAAAGAAATAATCGTAGAACCCATCCTCTTATACATGAACAACTCACAAAAATTTTCAAAGTAATAAATCCTGGCGTCGCAGTCAGTGAAGCGATTGTATGAATCAGTGTTGCTTACTCTACACACAACCATCACATATTGCATCCAAAAGAACCCCATTTGATTGAGAAGCATATATTCACTCGCCAACAGGCTTCAAATGCTAGAATTACAGACTCATTGTTTCCTTCTTCCTCTTCTACCGTTCATCTGAATTCCTTCCATTCAGATACGACTTACTTATTTCTCCTCTTTGGACCCCTATTGTGTCTCAACTATTTGTTCCTAAACAAACCCTTTCCCAATTCTTTCTTCCCACATCTCTAACTCTTAGGAATTCCTTTTCTGTTAACGTTTTACTTGCTAGCATTCACCTACAGGTGTCCAAATTCTGCATCAATTATTCATCAATCTTACCTGTTTGCGAGGAACTACAATGGTCATGGGTATACTCATTCTACGGGATATTACATCTATATAATTTTTTTGCTATAGCTCTCAGTTTCGAAATGTTTATTTTAAATATACAATGGTCCCGTTAGTCTTTCAGTTGATGGTATTGAGTCTTGAAACTGTAAAAAAATTCATATAACAATTTGCGAGCAACACTCTCGGTAGTAACTGGTATACCACGATGCAATCACTGCTTTACTTTATTTTTTCAGGTGAGAGTGGCAAGACAGTGTCTGTGTAGGTTGGTGTAAAAGAAATATCAACGGGCGACTTTCAAGAAAGAGCACTGGTGCATGGTTTCTATGTTTTTTTTTTTACTGATGTTTAAATCCTTCGCCTACATACATAGACGGAAGATGTACAAAGTCAATATAATCCAACACGCGCGCACACACACACACATACATACATACATACATGCATAATAATACATGCATACATACATACATCTGTGTACAACGGATTTCTGAATAGTTTTCGCAAGTTAATCTGAAAATGTATTAGTCAAGACAAGGGTATGGTAGAAGACATTTTCCCAAAGTGCCGAAGTGTGGGGCTGAACCCGAAGCAACTTGGTTGTCGAGTGAACTTAACTGCATAGACATGCTGCGCTCATTATAGAAATTTTGTTTTCGTGCAGATATTTTTGCTATTACTACCACCACACATTGAGAAAACCCGTTGTGGCTGCAACTAATTACTGTCTGTCTATCTGTCAGTCAGTCAGTGTGTCTGTCTTTGGCTGCCTCTCTGTCTTCCTCTTCTCTCTCTCTCTCTCTCTCTCTCTT
>NC_043012.1:43108841-43113841 GCF_006345805.1 Octopus sinensis
CACTTAAAATGTCTTGGATCCATTAAGAAGCTCGATATTTGGGTTCCACATAAATTGAAAGAGATTCACTTAACGAATCAATATTTGCGATATGCATCTCAAACGCAATGAAATCGACCTTCTTTTTGAAACGAATCATCACTGGTGATGAAAAATGGATTGTCTGCAATAACATCAATGGAAAACGATCATGGTCCAAGTGTAATGAACCAGTACAAACGACATCGAAAGTTGAATTGCATGAAAAAAGACCATGCTGTCAATTTGATCGGATTACAAAGATGTTGTGTATTTTGAGCTGCTTCAAAGGAACCAAACGATCATTTCAGTTGTTTACTGTTAACAGCTAATGAAACTGGAGGAAGCAATCAAAGAAACACGGCTAGAATTGGCAAATCGTAAAGGAATCGTGTTCCACCATGACAACGCCAGGCCAAATACGTCTTTGTTAACCCGTGAAAAATTATTGGAGCTTGGTTGGGAAGTGATGTCACATCCACCATATAGCCATGACCTTGCACCATCAGATTACCATTCATTTGGAAGTTTGCAGAATTCTTTGAATACTAAAACTTTCGATAATGATGACCTGAAATCGCACTTGCTCCAGTTTTTGGCTGATAAGGACCAGAAGTTCTATGAGCGCGGAATCATGAAGTTGCCAGAAAGATGGCAAAAGGTAATCGAACAAAATGGAAAATAGACAATTGATTAAAGTTCATTCTTTGTTATAACCAAAAATGACTTTTATTTCGCACTGAAAAACCGAAATTACTTTCTTGCCAACACACACACACACACACACACACACACACACACACACACACACACACACACACACACACACACACACACACACACACACACACACACACACACACACGATAATATTATTATTCTTGTTGATATTGAAATTTCAGAAACCGAATTGTTTGGTTAAAAACCAATCCCTTTATAGAAAGAATAGGTTGATAATAATAAAAGAATAATTTATCAGCCTATAAATCCGGATGGCAGCGTAATCGATTACACTTCGTAGAAGAAACCAGTGCCGTCTTAAATCATGGGCACACTGGGAAGTTGCCTTGGGGCCCCACGGGTTTAAGGGACCGGCCCAATGCTAAGACGGCCCAGGAAACAACGAGGAAGTTTCAATGTGGTCATTCGTCCTGCTAGAAATACCATCCAAATTATTCTTATCTTAACACCCACCGACCTGTAAAGGGAAACACAGGATGTAGTCCTAGAAGACATACAATGCCTAACAGAAGAACGGTTTGATTAATCCTTTTGTTGATTAACCCTTTTCTTGATTAAGGCAAGTTCTCTAGAGGGGAGATGAGAGTAATTTAGTGAGTAGAGAATATTTTAGTGGGAATTTAACTTCGCCATTCATAGCTTACCTACCCCTATACCCTGTCATATTCATTTCGTAAACAAAACCTGTTGCACTAACAATTGCAATTAGGACAGCAAATTTATAAAGTGGGTAACAAAGTGATAGGTTTCGAACATATAATCTTGAATAAAATGTTCACATCTTATGTAAAGTTAGCTTTCGCAAGAAAACGAAATGTTGCTTTTTCGTTTAATGTTAAATTTGCCTTTAAAGAATGTTTCAATGGGAATGCTTCATCAATATCCCTTGAGTCGAAATGTGTAAGTATAATCAGCGCCAGGAATATTTATCAAATAGCATTCCTTTTTACAAATAAATACAATTGTATATTATTGTGGAAGAGTGAAAGGAAACGTCAAGAGCAGAAGTGAGCGGGGAAACGGGCATCGGAAGTGACCTGTTGTGAAAAGCGAATTCAGAGAGTGGGCAGATTCTAGCCAGAGATTAAGTAGCGTAAGCGTTTAGGTTCATGCTACAAGTTTTTCTGATCTCTGTGGAGAGTAGTTTTCTCTCTGTTTGAAGTTCGTTATAAGGCAAGAGCGGTTTATTTGCGCCGTTCCATCTACAAGCTATTTCGGCACGTTGTCCAACTGTTGTGGGGATTTTCTTTTCTTCTACCTTTCTACCGTTGACATTCAACATGACAACGAGGATAAGGATTGGTAACGATGTTTTGCGACCGTTTTTCGATGAAGGCCTAGATAAAAAAAGTGAGGCTTGTTTCAAAGCTGCAGGACATACAGACTTACGCTGTATTTGTTGAAATGAATGAAGTGACTCAGCTAAAAGTCGAAAAAGAACGTGGAGGATGCATATGAAAAAATGAGCCTTTAGAGTATACAGCAAGCAAGACAGGGGAGCATGTTGACGACTAAGTGTGCGAAATAAGCTAGCTAGCTAGTTTTACCGGTGGAGCGATGGAGAGAATTGTGGACCTGGCTTTCGTGACTGGATTTCCCGACCATATATCAATGAGGTTGCAGCAATTGCCAGACGATGTCGTTGAGCGATTTGGTAGATAAGACGTGAATATTGACGTAAAACGACAAACGTGATATCGAGGCAGCGTTGACGTCAGAGACTAGTAGGATGAAGACGCAGGCGGAAAATAGCGGGAACTGGAGTATGACGGGTTAGGAGAGATGGACGTTTAAGGGGCTGTGTTTTATGTGTGGGGTCCACACATGGTCAGAGATTGCAAGGAACCAAAATCTGAAGTGATATGTTACCCGCGTGAACAACCCTGGCATATAGCGAACTTTGCGAAGAGGGAAGCAAACAGAGGGAAGATACTGCGGTAGTAGCTGCCCGACAATCGCTTAGAGCGGGAGGCCTTGTCTATACGGATTGCACAATAATCCTGCTGGCAGTGAAAATGGTTGAGAACTGGAGTGGAAAAACCAGTCTGAGTGCAGAGAAGATAAGGAGTTTAGGTGCAGAGGCGTCGGCGGAGTGGAACTGGAGGTACAAGGAACGGCGTTGAATATGAAAGTGATTGTTGTCAATGAGGTATTGGTGTCGACGTAGTAATAGGAATGGACGTGATTCAACGGTTGATTGGCATGGCGGTTGGAAAGACAGAATGGAATTTGGTCACTGGTGTACCGCGTGCTGTAAGTGTGGAGCAGAGGAAGAAGGCCGTAAGATCGACAAAATCGAGTTCAGAGAGAGAGAGAGATAAGAGATACTATAGACAAGATCGATGATGAAAACTTCTAGGCTGAGTTCGAAGCAAACTGGAAAGTGGGTTACTTCTGGAAGATACCCCTCCCTCCACCCATTTTGAGCAACAGGATGAATTGCTACTGGCACACCCTGAAAAGAGAAGCTAGGAATGAGTAAGAGGGAGATGGACAGATGGATGGCAGGGGTATTTTAATATTGGGGAAATAGGGAGTGAAGTGTGGTGTGCTATCAATGATGGCTATAGTCCAGCCGACAAAAAATAAGATTCGATCAGTGCTAGATTTTCGTGAGTTGAACGAGCATATGTCGTGCAATATGGGGAGTAAAGCAGCGGACATCTGTGGGGACACTTTGCGGGAGTGGAGGCAGATAACAGGGGCGACTACAACCGTCGGTCTAAAGACAGCATAGCTGTACTCCACGTGCCTAAGGAATCGTGGAGGTATCAATTGGTGAGGTACAAGGGCGGAAAATCCTGTCTGACTTTTACTGGGGTTTGACTTGAGTTCAGGGAAAATGATGGCGAAGGTTCTCAAGGCGATGTTGAGGAAGGTGGCGAAAGTGGAGCAGGCCAGTAGTTCCTACATTGATGATATCTTGGTAGATGAAAGTGAGGAATTGGCAGAGGAAATTGTGGGTCATCTGAGGAGGTTCGGATTGATTGTAAAACCACCGGAAGCTATGGAAGGAAGCACTGTGCTGAAGCTCAAGCTTGAAAGAGTAAAGGAGAACTGGCGTGTATTTCGAAGAGGAAATGAGATTTTAGAGCTGAGCGAGGACATGAATAGGCAAAAACTGTTCTCAGTTTGTGGGAAACTGGAAGGGTTCTATCTTGTTGGAAGATGACTCTAAACGGCATGTAGCTAAATCAAGAGGTAAGCTGGAGGCGGTGAACTGAAGAGAGAAAGTGGGAGAGAATACAGTTGCTATGATGCAAGACGTCTTGGAGAGAGTGAGAGCGGAGGATCTAGTGAATGGCAACTGGTATGTGTCCGAAACAAAAGAAGGATTGTATGGTGTGATGCGAGAAACATAACGACATGAGTCATTCTACCCATCCCTACGTCTGCACTACAAATATTAAAACAGGTCTAGCCTCACCACACAGTCTTCCCCCTGATTTATTATTACCATTCCTTTCTCTCTTTCCATCATCTTCTGTTCTTCCCTATCAAATACACACAGAACTGCTCACGTGAAAATTGATAAACATTCGTTGCTTCCAATTTTAATACCAAATCGTCTGATGAAATGAACGCACGAACTGTGATCCATCCAATGTCCATGGATACTACGGATTGTATTGTAATCATCCCAGGAATACGACTGTGATCGTAAGAAGCATGTGATTTGTGGACAGGTGTGTAGCGATGCATTAAAATATTTATAAATTTCATTCATGGATTATTATTATTATTATTATTACTACTATATTTACCCTACATTATATCGGCACAACTCGATACAACCCTATAAAACTGCTATTGGAAGTTGGTACCATTAGGCTGTAACCGACGTAATAAAATAGGTTTTCCATATGGAAAAAAATTTCCATAGTTTTCAAATACGAGGGACATTTTCCCTTTTTCTGTCTGTCTGTCTACTAGTAGGAGTAGCAGTCCTAAAAGAATATTTGATATGAATTCTTAGTTTTGATTGTTTAAGTAGCAGTGATAGCCGAGGAAGGAGGCAGCGAAGAAGAAAAAGGAAGAGAAGGAGGAGGAGAAGAAGAAGAAGAAGAGGAAGTAGGAAAAGAAGAGAGAGAATAATAAAAATACGGGAGTGGTATGACAGTAGTAGGATGTTGGTGGAATCCCCTTAAATCGTCAAGTGACCTAAAAGTGATTTGTTGTGGTTGTAATAGGAGTGATTGGAATTGTTCTGAATAAATTTATGGATAGTGACTATTCTGAAT
>NC_043012.1:43118841-43131341 GCF_006345805.1 Octopus sinensis
ATAACTGTACTTTATAATCTCTGACGAGGCCTTGAGATATATATATAAGTAACTCATTTTTAACTGCATATTACCTCAATACATTTGACTAATATAGGCACAATGAGATACCTTTATCTACAGCCTGAAACAGCTGTAAGTTCCATTTTATATGTATCATTTTTATGGTATTATCTTACTTATTGATGTATATTGTTTTATTCTGTTGTATTCTGTTGGGTTTGGATGTTCCTATTTAATTAGTTAATAAATTATATGAATTGGTATTATCTGTAAGTTGATGATTGAAAGGAATCTATTCCTCCATTTTCTTATTTTGTATTATGAATTTGAGGTAAAACATATTACCTTCGCCCATCTAATACAATAAATGAACTAACTGCATTGCAATTGTAAGCATTTATGTATTAGCCTTTTGGGTACTTCACTGGCAGTATATTGGGTAACTGATATCCCATAGTGGGTTACACTCATAACCTCTATCTCACTTTGTACTTTTATATATATATATATATTATATATATATATAATATATATATATTATATATATATATATGTGTGTGTGTGTGTGTGTGTGTGTGTGGTGTGTGTGTGTGTGTATATATAAATGATTTATTATAAACACCACGACGCATATATAACCTGTCTGTTAAATATACATAGCAAGCCAGCTTTGTACATGGTTTGTTCTTTACATTATAGACCACAAACAGCGAGAATCATAACTACTCATGCGCAGATGTGGCTGTGTGGTAAAAAATTTTCTTCCCAACCACATGGTTCCAGGTTCAGTCATATATGCATGTATGTATGTATGTATGTATGTATGTATGTATGTATGTATGTATGTATGTATGTATGCATGCATGCATGCATGCATGTATGTATGTATGCATGCATGTATGTATGCATGTATATATGTATGTATGTATGTATGTATGTATGTATGTATGTATGTATGTATGTATTTATCGGGTGATAAATAAATACAACTCGTTGAAATGACTGTTCCGCAACTTAACTTTCCGTTTTGTAGAGAGAAAAGCAGCCAGAGGGAGGAAATATCTTCATTTATATAGAAGATTAAAAAAATAAAGTCACAGATGACAAAGAGAGAAACGAACACGCAATCCAGCGAGAAAAGTATTAAAAATAACTGATATCAGATATGGATGTATAAACCCCCTTGGGCAAGCTGCATGGTGCGAGTACACTGGCTCATACATGCATCCGCAAAAATATGAGCATACGCACACGTGCACTCATGATCACAAAGAAAGTTAGTTATCTACTTGGTATTTATAAGAATGGGGAGGTTAAAACTAAACTTAAATCATCCATACCTTAAAGTAAGTTAAATTTTGTTAACGGTTGCTGAAAATTCATTTCTACTGCATTGTGCTAAGTACATTTATATGCGTATAGGCATCTCGAGAGTCGTTCAGAAATTCTATTATCTTCTCATTCTTCTACAGAATAGACAGGCATTCCTCGGAGCAGAGACGGAATCTCCTGGAAATTATATTGTATGGTTTTGCATACCTTACTATGGACCAATTAATGTTGTACTTTGTTTTATTCTCTTTCAGTCGCTATACAAAATCTGCCAAAGATGTTGAATGTCTCTTATTGATTGTCTTAAAGCTGGCAACATGGTCACGATCAAGATTCTTAAATGAATCAGCTGTCTATCCAATGTAAACATAGGGCCTTCCTCTTGTGTGCACGGTACATTTATATACAAGTTTTGTACCCATGCAGACATTCATCAAAGGACATTTTGATTTTACGTTGCATGAGCATTTATCGTATTTATTTGTATATAAGGCAGTCCCGACTCCATTTACCGGCATTGTTACAGTGCTAGCTGTATCACAAGTATTTCTACTACTACAAATTGGTCGTAGTTGGTGTTTATCAATGCGGTTTACACCTCATTGCTTGTTATTTAAATGCAAGCGTTCGCTAGATCCAGTAGGTGGGTTATTGAACCTTTACTGCATTTTGCTATTGTTTATTGCAATGCATAAACTGCTCTAAATTAGCAGAGTTGTCGTAGGATGCCTTCACGGTATGCCGATTAAAGATAGCATGATACCGATTAGATTTAGGAAAACACTTGTCCAAAGCAGCAAAAAATTTTCCAGCGATCTTGGTCGAAACATGCAAACCGAAAATCGGGTTGAACCGGAGGACATCCTGATTTCTATATCTGTTGTTAGGCTTATTTAATCGAGTGTGTTGTACAGGATTGGAACAAGCAATTGAATTATTATGTTGCTTGTGTCTATGAGTTTCGTTGGTAGTTCATTGATATGACCAATTCTTTCTGGCCTGTATTCTTTATCTGAGTGAGTTCTCAAACCGTAACGTGGTGCTGGTATACACTGTGCATCACAGTTGGAGGAATTACCAGTGTTGTGTATGCTTGATTCTTGTACCTATTGAATTTTTCACGGAATACAGCGCTAGCTAGAGCAATATTATAATAAATTGCATGAGAATAGAAAATTTTATTATTAGCGGATAATCTAGAGATTCTTCTGGAAATATTCTTAACTAGTCACCATATAATCGGGGGTGGATGGTTGGATGCTACGTTAATGTACTTAATATGCAGTGAGAATGAATTTCGAGTAATCGTTAACTTTAATTTAAGGTATGGATGAGTTAAGTTTAGTTTTAACCTCCCCATTCTTATAAATACCAAGTAGATAACTAACTTTCTTTGTGATCATGAGTGCACGTGTGCGTATGCTCATATTTTTGCGGATGCATGTATGAGCCAGTGTACTCGCACCATGCAGCTTGCCCAAGGGGGTTTATACATCCATATCTGATATCAGTTATTTTTAATACTTTTCTCGCTGGATTGCGTGTTCGTTTCTCTCTTTGTCATCTGTGACTTTATTTTTTTAATCTTCTATATAAATGAAGATATTTCCTCCCCCTGGCTGCTTTTCTCTCTACAAAACGGAAAGTTAAGTTGCGGAACAGTCATTTCAACGAGTTGTGTTAACGAGATATATCTGCACCACCGGATGCTCCTGAAGCAGTTGTTGAGTGTCCCACCCAAGAGGAATCGATGATAGATGTGTCAAAACAATTGTCGTGGTTAATAATAAATTTTCGTATATTCCATCTTCCGTCTTTTATTTGCCACATATCTAACAATCACTGTGAAAGTGACCGTGCTTTACCAGTAAGCTACCAAGTATAAACCATTCATTTTATTATCCATTATACATACATACATACATACATATGTATATATATATATATATATATATATATATATATATATATATATATATATATATATATATATATATATATATATATATATATATTTATAAATTAAATTAGAGATAATACCATTATTAGGCACATCTAATTTAATTTTTATATATATATACGTGCAGAATCTTTTGACCGGCAGATTTAGAAAATAATTTTTTGTAACTAAACACTTTCAAACTTCATATACTGGTAGAATGTGTCATATAAAACATCTTTTACTCTTAACATTTTTGAGAAAAATTGATATTTACGAAGTCTCACTTTTCACACTTCTTCCTATTATCCATGCTATGTCAGCTCCCAGGTTCCTCACTGATCACAGTGCTCAGTCCTTCCTTTCCAGAATGTCGGCCTTCTGGAATTCCCTCCTAGCTTATATTTTTCTCGTCGGTGTTGTTTTGTAAAAGTTCAAGAGAAACATTAATGGCATCAATTCCAACTGCCTAGAAAGGCCTGCAAGTATCGCAGGCGCTGTTCCTTTCTGTAAAATCTGTAAGTAATAAAGTACTAAGACAGTGTGTGCATGCTCATGTATTTAAAACGTATCCACCGCATCAGTACTTTAGTTAATTAATACACATTACCAACATACTTACGGAGTTGCACAACTTCAAAATTTCTACTCACCTGTCTTTCTCTCTGCTTCATCGGTTCTATATTGTATGATATAGTGATAGGAGTGAGAAGCTTGTGTCCAGGAGACGCTTCTATTTTCCATGGCCCTTTCAGTTTAGCCATCAGCATATTTCATTAAATCGTTGCTCTAAATATGAATTTTATATTGAGCACTTTACTAAAATTTTTGAAAAAAACTATTTTCATTACCGTAAATCCTCGAGTATAGTCCGCCCTTGAGTATAATACGCAGAGGATTTTTAGGGGGATGTACCTCTGAAAACCTAAACCTTGTGTATAATACGCACCCTTTCTCTAACTTGAGTCGTGCGTAATTAAGCCAGCAGCACCTAGTCCAACAAACACTTCCGCGCATGCGTAATACAATAATGATGATTATGGGAATGTAAATATGTTTGCAAATTGTTTTTGTTATATGTTATTCTGTGTTCTGAATACTTTTACTTTAATAAATGTTGCTTACTGCAAGCTATGGATGATTCTTTTATGACTTCATTGCTTTCAGGCGTAGCTTAAGGTATTTTCGCGCCCGACATCACAAAATGCGTCTGAATAAACATTTGCCGGACAGCAAATAGAGACTCGGACATTGCTTAGAAAATAATTTTCATGTTTAACCTCGTATATAGTACACACTAGAGATTTTGGCCTTTAAATGTTGGGAAAAAATGCGGATTATACTCGAGGATTTATGGTATACTAGCAGTATCGCCCGGCGTTGCTCGGGTTTGTAAGGGAAATAACTATATAAGCATTTTTAGAGAGTTATAGCAAAAAATAGCAAAAAATGCATTAAAAATGGAAAAAAAAATAAAGTAAATTTTTTTTAAATCGTTGACACATCGTAGATATTTTTAGAGAGTTACTTCCCTTATATAATAGCGAAACAAATGCATTAAAATGGAAAAATATGATGGTAATTTTTTTTCAAATCGTAGACTCATCGTAGACGCGCGCTAATACCCAGAAGGGCTCGATATGAATCACGACTATAAGATACCCGCTTTTGGTTAAACTGCACCGCAAAATGTGGGAGTAGTTACGAATCTAAATCGTAGGAGACAGACACACAACTTCACTTTTATATATAAAGATATAAGCCACGTAGTTATATACACATACTTTGTTATATACACATTCTTAAAAGAAAATGTTATTTTGAACACAACATTTATAAAGAATAAAATATATTTTGGTTTTTCTTTTAAAAGTGTCGTCTGTTTATACATAAACACTGTTTCATACTGCAATATATCTATATATAATATTATATAATAAAATATATACAGAATATGTGTATATATTTATGTATGTATAAATATATACTGAAAGAAGCTCGGCTCGCCAATTAATACTACCAAAATTTAACGACAGAAAGTAAATTAAAAACCAATTTACCTTTTCTGTATTGTTATAGCAATTCGACCGTCGGTGTGTTTTTGCAAATGTATTGGAATGAGAAGTGAGTTGTGTTTGGCGCCTTTTTTACTAATAACAAACACACACGTGTTTGTATGTAGTTGTTTGAAACGTTTGTGTTTGTCACTGTCATATATGTATGTGTATGCGTGTGTGTGAGGAATGACACACACACACTCACGCACACACACATGTACATCAATGCTTTCGGAGTGAAATGTTAAAATATTGAGTTTTCTCGAATCTTGTCTTAATTGGGGGTGAAATTGAAAGAAATTTTGTATGGCACGACCGAATGGAAGTACTTTGAAAAATCATAGGTAAAGTCTAATTGAAGAAATTGTGCGAGGAGTAAATCGTTATGTATTTATTTGTTTCTGTTTGCTGTGTTTTTTTTAGTAGTGGTTTAAGGTACACTTCTCTCGTTTTATAGAAATAGTTTCACTTTAATCGTTGCACACTTGCAAAGAGACAGGAGGAGAAATTAGGGTGATAGCATCAGTGAAGCAGATCGCTCCGTTTTTGTGTGTGTGTGTGTGTGTGTGTGTGTGTGCTGTAGCCCACACTAAGAAAAGCACTTGACTAACACCACAATGTGAGTTTTCTCTAAATTTTGCTTAATTGGGGTTGAAATTTTAAAAACTGGACCTGGCACGACCCGATTTATTCTACTCTTAAAATGCTAGGTAAATTGTAATTGAAGAAATCCTATATTGTAGATTTCTATAAGAGACAAAGGGAGGCAGATAAAATCTGCCTTTTATAATAAGAGATATACGAGACTTACATTTATTACTTGTATGTATGCGAGCGCAGAAAAAAAAAAGCTAGAGCACTCAGTTACTGCATCAATGTAGTAAAGTTTATTCTTAGGGTTAGTCTTCATTCTTTCTGGAGTCATACCAGTACACACACACACGCACACACACTCGCATTCACATACGCCGACATTTCCTTTTAATCCATCTTCATTCTCTTGACCAATTCATTGTTCATTGAAATATTTCTTAATACTTTCCGTAGTGGTGGCATTTTCATGACAATCACATATGTAAATAAGTCTTCATATATTTTAACTCTTCTGTCTTATGCATCTATCATCGGTAGAAATAAACAGTTCTATGTGGTTGATGGATCAGCTAAAAATAGCAGCTGAAACTACATTGACGAAAACCCTACCGTCTTTGAAAAACAAGGATACGTTGCATAATATGTACCTGTTTCACTGTACCTAGGAAAAAGATGGGACGTCTCACATCTGGATTGCCTTTCATCACTGATCTTCTAGATAAAACTACCTTGGGCTAAATAATAAGAATAATAACAAAATTTATGTAGTTTTTAGTGTATTAACTACTTGCTTCATATTGTAATTCATGAAGGAAAAGCTTATATCTTAGCATATCATTTTTTGTAAAATATTGCAAAGTTTGCAGTTTTTATTCACCCCCAATGTCCTTTTTAGCTTTTTCAGTCTCTGCATTCGGGATATTTCTATTTCTACTTCGTTATACTTAGACGGTTCTGTGACTTTTCATTGGCCAGGATTGAAACACCTAAAAGCGATTATTTTGTTTGATCGCTATACATTTATCTCTTACTCTCTCTCTCTCCTCCCTCCTCTGTATACGCAGAGATGTCTGAGACTATAGTAGATGTGTTATTATTCAGAAACTGATGCCATATGTTTTGGTTACCATATGTTCTGTGTAAATTATGTAGTTATAGCAGTTTTCAATCTACATTGCTACCGATTCTTCTGTAGCTTGATGTACTAATATTTTACTAAGGCAAGGCACCCCTACCCAACCAAATTGTGTTATGATTAAATTTGAGGAATACTATTTCATGTATGTCTTCTGTTAGAATACTCAAGTCCATATGCTTCAGGTGCATAACGATTTGTTCATACGTTTCGTGTGTGTATTGTATCGTTCACAAATATTTGTGTTATAATTGTCAAATTAGAATTTCTGAGAAAATATGTCGTCATTTTTTTAATGCATGGTCACTATGTTTCAAATTTTTGCTTTTGTCGTTTTTTGATCACTTACTACTTTTTTGATAGTTTTTTTCCAATCACTGTCATATTTTAAAGTATTGTAAGGTGTGAAAAATTCTCCGCATTGATTGAATTTATGAGAATACCCCATTTTTAAAATCCATTTTATCAATGTAATATATCAACATATCCCATAACACTCAGCTCCAGTTTCATTTACTGTAGTTTGTACTAAAATCAGTTGCTTAGTTTTGTGTGTGACAGTTTAGAGATATTCTTTTCTACTCTAGGCACAAGACCCGAAATTTTTGGGGAGGGGGCCAGTCGATTAGATCAACCCCAGTGCGCAATTGGTACCTAATTTATCGCCCCTGAAAGGATGAAAGGCAGAGTCGACCTCGGTGGAATTTGAACTTAGAACCTAAAGACAGATGAAATACCTATTTCTTTATTGCCCACAAGGGCCTAAACACAGAGAGGACAAACAAAGACAGACAAACAGATTAAGTCGATTATATCGACCCCAGTGCGTAACTGGTACTTATTTAATCGACCCCGAAAGGATGAAAGGCAAAGTCGACCTCGGCGGAATTTGAACTCAGAACGTAACAACAGACGAAATACGGCTACGCATTTCGCCCGGCGTGCTAACGTTTCTGCCAGCTCACCGCCTTGGAAATATTTAAAATATTAAAATACTTCTCTTCCTTTAATTGTATAAGCATTTTTATCAACCTTGTGTCTTTTTCTGCCCTTTTTTAAAATCTAAGCATGCACTGTGTATATTTTCTTATTAATTGTAATTTTATTAAGCTACATGTATAACTAACAACCTCTTTTATACCGGGTAATGCTACTGATAATTTCTTTCATATACTTTAGCGTTAATTTCTAGTCTATTCATGGAATACGGAGGGAATATCTATTTTTGTTAAACAGTAGTTTCAGTTTCTGAAGCTAATATATAATTTATAAGATGGTCTAAAACATCACCGAGATAGATTATAGAATTGCAACAGATTATTATTTGTCCCTAATTAGGAAGAAATTGATCGTCTTCTCATTATGGTGTAAATGGCAGCATATTTAAGAAGCAATTGAATGATGTATTTTGATTCTGGACAATGGGTTTATGTTTTGAACAGAAACATTGTTGGTCACACACACATACACACACAATATATGTTTATATATTTATTTATTCATTCATTTATTTATCCATTTATATATTCTTAGCTGAAGTGGTGGCAGCATGGACTTTGTCTTCTTACTCTATTAGAGTATTTAAGTAAAATTATATTAATGTGTCAGACTGATTAAAAAATTCTATTTATTTATTTATGCAGCTGAGGATAGCCCTGTATTTAAATTGATGTAGTGATTGCATTGTTCAATTAAATGGATCCGCTCGAAACGGTCGTACTGCATCACCTTTGGATATCCTGTTGCTTATTTTGATATCTATTTATATATTTATTTATTTTTATGCGCCTATCTCTATTTCTCATAAGTATCACAGGTAAGTGCATATATGTCTATTGTGTGTGTATTACTTTGTGTGTTTTTTACGATTTTCTTCCCCTCCCCTTTCTCATCCCTTCTGTCTTTAGTCATGTGGTGAGGTGGAAGGTGTTACTGTTCCATTCGTGTTTTTACTGAGGCTCGGTCTGTCAACTGTTATGTGTGTAGCTTCTTTGATCTAAGTGTTATGACAGTTCTAAGTGTCGATAATATAGAAATCTCTATGCTATTAATCAAGCGTCCATGTTCTTCCTGAGCATGTTGATAGAGCACTGACGAGCTCAAAGAAGGGAAAAAGCTCACTACAGGAGTTTGTTTATAATGATAAAATATATGTGCTGTACATTAGCTCATTCTCCCTCTATCAAGTTGACGTCACCTAAACAGATGCACGGTGTACAACTGGTCAGGTGTCGAAGTGATCGCAGAGCAACGTGCAATGAAATATTTTGCTCAAGATCACAACGCACCACCCGGTCTCGGAATTGAAACTACGATCTCGCGATCGTGAGTGTAACATCCTTATCATTAGCCTGTGCATCTTCCAATAATAATAATAATAATAATGATAATGATAATAATAATAATATAATAATAATAATAATAATAATAATATAATATAATAATAATAATAATATAATAATAATAATAATAATAATAATAATAATATAATGATGATGATGATAATATAATAATGATGATGATGATAATAATAATAATAATAATAATAATGATGATGATGATGATAATAATACTAATAATAATGATGATGATGATGATGATAATAATAATAATAATAATAATAATAATAATAATAATAATAATAATAATAATAATAATGATAATAATAATAATAATAATGATGATGATGATGATAATAATAATAATAATAATAATAATAATAATAATGATAATAATAATAATAATAATAGTAATAATAATAATAATGATAATAATAATAATAATAATAATAATAGTAATAATAATAATAATAATAATAATTTTAATAATAATAATAATAATAATAAAACAAGATAATAGGTATCAACACTTTAGCTGTCCCAGTTATAAGTTACAGCTACAATATCCTTAACTGGACACGAAATGAACTGTCCAAAATAGATAGGAAAACAAGAAAAATACTGACAGGATCTAGGATGCATCGCCCAAAATCTGACATAGAAAGACTATATATACAACGTATAGAAGGTGGTAGAGGCCTTATACAGCTGGAAAACTACTATAAAATAACCACCATAGGACTGCAAAAATACCTACTTCAGAAGGAAGGAAAACTGATCCAGATAGCAGCAAAACACGAGCAAAACAAAAAACTGTTCTCAGTATTTAAGGAAGCTGACAAATACAAACAAGAAATCATACCACCTAATAAACACAAAGAAGAAGAAGAAGATGA
Source organism: Octopus sinensis (assembly GCF_006345805.1). NCBI lineage: Eukaryota > Metazoa > Mollusca > Cephalopoda > Octopoda > Octopodidae > Octopus > Octopus sinensis. The sequence goes on from NC_043012.1 coordinate 43,129,137, forward strand.
TGAAGAAACAACAAAAGCTATAAAACAAGTGAAATCCAAACTAAAAATAGAACAGCAACGAGCCATGATAAAACGATGGCAAGAAAAGCCCCTTCATGGTAAATACTGCACTAAACTAAACGCAAAAGAAATAGACAAAGAAAAATCCCAGCAATGGTTGAGAAGCTCAGGACTCAAAGCAGAAACAGAGGGATTTTTAATTGCAGCACAATACCAAAGCCTCATCACCAGAAATTACCAAAAACATGTAATGAAAAGAAATATTACAAGTAACTGCAGAATATGTGGAGATGGACAAGAAACAATAAATCATATTATCTCTAGCTGCCCAGTCCTGGCTAAGAAGGAATATATTCACAGACATGACAGAGTTGGAACCTACATACATTGGAAGCTATGCCAACATTATGGAATAACAACAGAAAAAAGATGGTATAGGCACACACCAGAAAAGGTCACAGAAAACGAGAAAGCAACCATACTCTGGGATATGCCGATACACACAGATAGAGAAATTAAGGCCAACAGACCAGATATAGTTGTCAGAGATCATGAAGAAAAAAAATGCTTTCTAATTGATGTATCAATACCGGCAGATGACAACGTGTCTCTAAAAGAAATGGAGAAACTCTCAAAATACAAAGACCTGGAAATAGAGATAACTAGAATGTGGAACCTGAAAACAGAAACAATTCCTATCATAGTAGGTGCATTAGGCATGATAAAAAATATTCAGACAAATACATAACAAAAACACCAGGACTTACAAACACATATAACATACAGAAAATTGCACTACTAGGCACTGCACACATCCTACGCAGAACACTTTCCATACAATAACCATCAGAGCATCACAACAAATCACAGCACATACCCAAGGCACACAGAGCTGCGCTCGGTAGTGAAGTGAAAGCACGCTATAAAAATAAAACTACTGAATAATAATAATAATAATAATAATAGTAATAATAATGCTGAAGCTGACTGGATAGAACGTGAGAAAGTGAGACTGGATGAAGTTGAAGAGCAGAATCGGGAGGCAATAGAAGTAGAAGAGCTAAGATGCGTTCTTAGAAAGTCTCACAAATGGAAAACCCTAAGACTGGAGCGGATTCCTAACTTCTGGCCAAATTTGACAGAAGTACACCAACATTTTGCTGCATCCCTAACTGATGTTATCCAGAACTCAAAGCAATACCTGCCTGACTGACCGAAGGAACAACATATGTTCTACCAAAACTGAAGACACGGAAAATTCAAAGAACTACCAACCAATAACATGTCTCAACACCACCTCACATCGATACTAACTGAAAGAATATACACTTTCCTTAAACTGAACTCTATCCTTCCACAAGCACAAAAAGGTTGTAAAAGTAATTCTTATGGACGCAAAGATCAAGCAAACAGCTTCCATTAAATTAGATACCGATACTACCATCAAGGAGCTTGACCCACGAGAAAGTTATAAATACCCAGGGATAAACGAAAGGGGTAGTATACAATATGCTACTATGAAGGAAAAAATAAGAAAAGAGTATTACAGGAGAGTAAGATTCATACTAAAAACTGAACTCAACTCCCAAAATCGTATCGAAGCCATTAACACACTAGCACTTCCAGTAAGCCAATACAGTTTTAACATCAGTAACTGTAATCTTACAGATTCCAACGCCTGGACAGGAAGATAAGAAACATCTAAGAACATGCACCACCTAAAAGCAGACGTTGATCGTCTGTACCTACATAGAAGTAATAGGAGAAGAGGAATGACGCAGATAGAGCTGTGCTATTAGACCTCCACAATAGCAATGAACAAGTACTTATCTACTACAGGGGACTGGATGATGCTACTTGTGTGCAAACTCGAAAGCAGCAAAGAATCACATTCTATTGCCAAGGAAGCTTGCAAATTCGCAAGGGAACTCGGCATTAACCCCAAATTAGAAGATCCTGAAACCACTGCCACCAAACAAGCAAAACGGGCCAAACAGTCTGCAAAAAAGAATCGGCAGAAACCAGAAACCTCTGCATAGACAATATATACTTCGAAGCCGATATGATTATGTAGACCAAGCAACAACTCATCAGTGGCTGAGAAGCTTAGGACTGAAAGCAGAGACTGAAGGTTTCTTATTGGCGGCACAAGATCAAAACTTGATTACCAAAAACTACCAGGCTAACGTGCTTCAAAACGGTTCT